>NW_020825346.1:1372500-1507548 GCF_003286085.1 Drosophila persimilis
GATACTCAACATAAGTATAGGGGTAGATTAGATTTGTGGTGAAAGTGGATGTGTGTAACGTCCAGATGGAAGCCTTTCCAACACCATAAAGTATACATATATATTCTTGATTCGCCCCGCCCTCTTCCGCCCCCACAAAAGACGAGGCACAATCATAAAGAATAACAAAATATCTACCAGATTGCCAAATCAAAACTCACAACGTTCTTCCTCGTTTTTCTGTGCATTTTGCAACACTGTACCATTCTGTGCAGATAAATAGAACATTCCAATAGGCAACCATATTTGATACAATACTACAGCAAAATGGCTTTGCAGGCAGAATGCCACACGAAGATAGAGCTGCAAAAGAAACTAATTGAAAGACCACTTAAAAATATCGTTCCACTTCGATACATACTTTACTTGACAGGAAAATCACTTACCAACACCATTCTGTTGACACAAGAAAACTACTCTTGAGAAAATAATGTCTGCTTGTGAATCTAATTTGACCAACAGCAAAAAACAAATGGAAAACGCTATTAAAATAATGTCTGCTTGTGAATCTAATTTGACCAACAGCAAAAAACAAATGGAAAACGCTATTAAAAAAGAGGCAGAAGGCTCAGATGTGGAAACAGAGGAGAAATTTGAAGGTATCACAGTGGATGCCGCAGATCAGCAGCTGGTGGCTTCGTATCGGCGTTACAGTCCAGATCTTGGCTCTTCGTTTAGCGACTCGAGCACCGATTCTTCTGATACCAGCAACAGCTGGGACTACAAGCGACGCGGCGTTAACAACAAAAAACTTCACAAGATGCGTGCCGCCGCCATGCGTTTACCAAAAGCACCATCCCTCTCGCCCAACGCAAGGACAAGCTCATCAAGCTCTCCATCCAGCCCAGGTGGAGCTGACGCTGAGCCGGAAAAGCCTATCAGTCCCCCATCCGGTAAGCGGCTGAAGATCTCGGACATCACTTCGGAGCTAGAGTCATCCGAAGCGAGTGCCTCGAATGTGGGCATAAAATCAGACTCCCATCGGAAAAGACTGGAAGTGTTTCAGCAGAATCTGCGTGTGGTCAATGAACGGATAGCCAAGAAGTATTCAGAGCTCAACTGCGGCGGTTTACGTGCTGAACCCGGTACCATACGGCGTCTTCGTGGAGGTGCCTGCGTTGGCATCAATAAATTTGCTGACAATCCAAAAACAAATCCAGAAACAAAGACTGAGGAGAAGAGCGCAAAGAAGAACTAGAACCCGGACATTCTGGTAAGTCAGTGTCCTAGGGAACATTTTTGCCCAGTAATTTTATTGTTTTTACATACAGAAGGATGTCAAAATCAACGAAGGTGGACACTCAAGATGGAGTGGGGAAAGCACCAACACCACTGAACAGCACTGAATGGTTCTGCATTTAATCCATAAACAAAACATACTCTAGAATACTACGCAAGGCGCCGTCGTAGGACTTTAACACTTTTTTTTGGAATTTTATTATATCTAAATCAATTATACACATGTAACAATTATTCACAAGGCACTATTTATGCTTCCTTAGGCCATCCCCATCTCTCTGTAATTATTTGTTGTGGGCCCATTGAGTGGAATGCCCTCCACGCTTCACCCTCCGGGAGGGGTGCCTAATGCTGGGATGGCTGCCCCCAAGCCCGGTGTCCTCCAGAAATGCCCAGGCATGGATCAGACAAAAAGGTGCTCCAGAAATCCCCTAGCATGGAACTGCAAATGTTGGACATAAAGAATAATCTGCACGGAAAACTAATGGAAAATGAAGACTTGAAACAAATATAATTTTATCTAGAGGTGGAAATAATACCGGAATCCAAATCGATATTCATCACTTGGAAGCTTTTGCTTATCGATACATGATACTCCCTTCACTAATGTAATAAAAGAACGAATTGCGCGAGCAAACCAAAAACAGATCTGATTGTAAATTAAAAATTCGTGAACAAAAAATAGAAAAACTTAGATTTGAAATCGAGCTTGAAGTTCGGGATCGTCACGCCGTATAGAAGGGACTACAGACCGAAGCCAACATCGAGCGATGAAAACGACGGCGGTTCGGATATGCCAATGTGGGACGATGAAGAAACCGACGATGGCGCTCAGGATGGGGAGGAAACATCAGTATCCGGTAGACCATAAACCAAATGTATTGTAGAAAACAAGCCACAAAGATGACTAAAACATGTCCATCCCCAGCTTAGTTTCTGGATCTCAACTTCTGTAATTAGTTGCTGGTCTTTTTTTTTGTTGTTTGCTTGTTTGCTAACCAAAACTTACTTTTCTACTTAGAGGCGGAGAAGAAGGTGTACAATTCCGGCAAACATCCATTAATCATGCACCGAAGGAATTAGTGGGGCCACCCACTGGCGGAGCCTCGTTTTGGATTGTTTTTTCACCGGGCATTGTTACCACTATCCCACTTCCAAACCATCAATAATAACGCAATGTGGCAATGGGCAGGCAACACAGGAGCTGACAGAATTAGTTGCAAAAATTTATTTATGACTCTTTGTTGGGCTGCCGTCTTGTTGTGTTTTTTTTGTGGTGGGCATTGTTACCAGCAGCCACCGCCACCGCCACCGCCACCGCCAGCATTGCCATTGCCATTGCTAGGGAGGCAGTGCCTCTTGGCCCGCCGCCGCTCACCTGTGCTGTGCTGATTTATAGCGCCCCCCCCTCCCCCCAAAGTGCTGCCAATAATTGGCCATAGATCGAACCAAAGAACGAGAGAACTTTTGTCTCCATCTCCAATGTGCATTGAATTTTGTTCATTTTGATACCCCCTCCCTCCCTTAACACATGGGTGGGCAGGGCTGTATTCTGCAAGGTATACTTGAAAGAAAGTAACCAAAATTGTAGGTGTTTTCCAATTTCAATACCATAGATCTCTATCGGATTCAAGGAAAAAATCTCTAGTCATTAAAGCTCCCATTCTGTAGAAATCGGCTGAAATCCAAGTAACAACGGGGTAAACCCATAGTCGTATTATTGTCTATAATTTTAATTCTTTAGTGGATTTTCTCTTATTGTGTATTTTCCTTTTGTTCCCTTTTTTTTGGGTTTGTCATGGCCATGGCAGAAATCTCATTAAGTTTTACATGCAACGAACAACTGACATGCAAACTACATTCGGAGAGATATACAGATAGAGAGAGGACCAGGGGAAATGCAGTGGAAGGCCAACTTGGAGCAAAAGACCAGCAGAAGACCAGAAGAACTCGGTTGCCAAGTGCGTGGCAAAGGCGAGGCTGATTAGCATATTACCATGTAATTAGATAGTTTGTAATTAATTTTAATTGTAGCCCCGGCTACTACTCTCTCTCTCTCTCTCTCTCTCTCTATCGGTCTCTCTGCACAGTGCAGCGGAAAACTTCGCACTTTCCCAAGGGGGGAAACAAACTGCAAAAAGATGGGATTATCAATGGGGGGATTATAGCATGATAAAACCCTACACTGAAATGTCTCAACTCTCAATATAATTTGGAGTTGAGAATACATGTATCCCGGCAACAATCTATTGCTATACACTCAGAGAAACGCGACCATATTTAAAGTAAATAATATTTAAAAACTTTTAAGTAAATAAATAAATTAAATATCCGGTTTTTAAGTAAAAACATAGTGAAATTAAATAGAATTCGCTTTGATATAAATATAAATTTATGCAAAAGACTTTTAATACGAAATACATTTAATTAAAAAATATAAAACACTTTCAAAATATATATTCAATTCTGTAGGAAATATATTTCATTTAAATATATTTATGTATAAAATATATTTGGATCAACTTCGATTTATTGTAGACAAAAATATTGCCTCGTCGTCCAATAATTTACTCATGGCGTGTGAGCTTGGGGTTGACGCACAATGGAAGCTAGTGGGCAGGGGGTTCCAGTATGACCCCTAGTAGAGTGTAGAGAATATCTCACTCGATGCCGCCTCAGGTGCCTGAATTTTTCCTATAAATTATGAATCACCAGGTGGTACGTACGTATACGTATATTCCACTTCAATTGATCTCTGAATATTTGATGGAAACAGTCAGGTAAACAATATGGTAAACGTTTTGGTTGTATTTGTGAAGCAATATACTACTACGAAAATAGGAAAGAAAAGGAAGGAAAGGTCCTCTCTCTTTCGCTGTGTGCCTGTCCATTCGCACAAAACCGAAATAAATAATTGATGAAACAGCAAAGCGCACGTAGGGATTTCAGAGTCCCCCATCAACCCATCAACCCACCAGCTCCACAGCCAGCCGGCAGCAGCAGCGGCCAGTTCCAGTTGCTCCTCGAACTCCACCTCTCTAGGTGGTGGTATTATTACCGGTCCCTTTTGGAGCTCCCTCTAAGCCCAGTGTTCTCTATTTTTCCTGGTCTTCCATCTGCAGCTGTTTTTCAAAAGCAAAAACCATCTCTGGCCTACGACGCATGATGTTGTGTGTGTGTGTTGTGTGCCTGCCCTGCCATGCCCCTCTCGCCATGCCACATGCCATGTGCACTCGGGATATATATTGGTATACTCGGCATATGGTGGGGCGTGGGGGATAGTGTATATATATATGGTATATATATTCCTGTACGTGCGCACTTATCGATTTTCTGCTTGAAAAACGTTAAGCGAAATGCGCCCAAAGCGACGTTCTCCGTTAAGTTTGGTCCGGCCAAGGGCCAGGACTAGGACCAGGCCCAGACCCAGGCCCAAGCGCAGCCAGGGTTCCCAGCCCCACACAAGCCGCCGTAACCCTACACACAGATACCCCCACATATATATGCCACACACACCCCTGGACAAAGGGTTGCCAGGGCCACATTTGAAGGGACTACCGCACCGTTCGAGTGTTTTTCCCCCACCCCCAGAGTCTGGGTGGTGTATGGCTGGCTGGTTGTGTGCTCGTGTGAGCTTCTGTGTGTGTGTGTATGGGAGGTGGCAACAATAGGCGTGTTTCGTAGGCGGTCTTCCACCACTTCGTACACTTTTTGGTCCGCTCGTCATCGTCAAAGTCAGTGGTCGGTCACCCACAGCCAAAAAGGAAAAAAAGAATATAATTAATACCCAAGTTATAAGCCAGCGGGAACGTGGCAAAAACTACATTTATACCCGATACTCTCCTCCGCCAGAGAGCGCACACTGCACCAGGAAGAGTGTGTGAAAGAGGGAGAGAGAGAGATGATGAGTAAAAATGTATGTCTTCAATCTGGGCCTAATATTTATCAGATCTGATCCAGATTCGGCCATATGGTAGATATGGGCTTTCGCTATGATTATGCGTCTTTGGTTTTCTTTCTTTGTGGGAGCGGAAGGGAGCGTGGTACAATTTTGAGCTGCACTTGCAATAGTATGACTTTACAGGAGTCTAGATACAAAATTTAGCGGCTCTAGCTCTTATAGTCTTTGATATCTAGGCGCTCATCGGGACAGATATGGTTCAATCGACTCGGCTATTGATGCTGATCAAGAATATATATATTTTTTGTGGGGTAGGAAACGCTTCCTTCTGGGCGTTACACACATCCACTTTCGCCACAAATCTAATCTACCCCTAAGCTCTCTTTAAGTTTAAAAAATGTGAAAAAAGTTTAATTACCTTTTCTCCGCGATAAAAACAACCAACAAAACTTTCCATGAATATAAAAAACTAATAAGAGAATAATAAAAGCAATCAGGTAGCTCTACTATCCATATAAAACAATATAAATCCAAATACTAGACAATAATCTTGATTCCGAAAGATTCAACAATCTAGAAGTTTAAAGACCAAACGAAAAAATAACTAAGAAATATCAAATAAACTACAATTAAAGTATTTTAATACATAGGAGCACTGTACCCACTGTGGTAAAGTGATGCTCTATTCCATCAACAAATACAAATACCGATAAGCAAATGTGTGTTTTGTTAACTTAATTCCCGGAAAACTTTCCATAGGCCACATATCACATCTGAATCGGGGGGCAGGGCAGGGCAGGGCAGGGATTGAACATGACGAGATGAGAGAGAGTGTCCAGCCAATGGATATACATATATACAATATATACACATATCTTCATATAACCATAGAAACAAACATGTGTACAAGCCATATACAGTGCGTTTCAGCAGTAGTAGTAATTTGTGTAGAACTTTAAATCTCTAAAATGGTTACAAGATATGTTTTCCAAAATAGATCCGTTTCAGAAGAGCAACTGAAATGCAGCTTAATTATCCCAAAAAGGGTGTTGGTACACAAGTCCGTTTAGATGTTTTAGATGTTTAGATCTTTTAAGCATTCTTCTCGTAGTTATATTAATGTCACGCACTGTACTAACTATCTGTGAGTCCATATATGAGAACGGCCTGTGTGCGGTCCTGTGCGTTGCATGTGTCTGCCCCTGTCCCCAAGCAAACACACACCGTCAGACGGTTGGAAATCCCTAGACCCAAGTTGCATGAACTTCACTTTACTTCGCATTTTCGCATTTCGGAGCTGAGCGGTGGGTGGTGGGTAGTGGGTGGTGTGTGGTAGGCGGTGGGTGTGATGTGTGGCGCCTACCCAAAAGCGAGTCAAAACAAAACATCAAAAATGGGGAAATGGCAGCAGAAGTAGAAGCAGTAATAGACGAGGAAGAATGAAACGCAGTGCAGAGCACACACACACACACATGGAGGACACGCAGGACACCCAATGGCCACACACACACACCGAGAAGAGGCGGCCAAGCCCAAAGGCCCGGCTTGGATGCCGCCATTTTACTGCGTCCTGCACACACACACACACACCGCCTCAAACCGCCAACGTCCCACCCACACACACACACACACACATACCCCCCCTTTGTGCACATTTGTGCTGCAGGTGCGCCACTGTGTGTGGAGGGAGCGAGAGAGAGAGAGAGAGAGAGGCGTGTGAGAAGGCGAGTGAGTGGGGGGCGACGGACAAAGGACGAAGGACCTAGAGTTGATTGCGAGCGAAGCAAAAATTTCCGACCTATCGCATGCAGTATCCTCGTTGCGTTTCCCCCTCCCTTCCAACCCCTCGGATGCATGCGTGTGTGTAAAACCTAAGCCCACCCAAACTCCCATCGAAAACTCCCCCGCACAACCCAACCCTTAGACACGGACAGACAGAGAGAGCGAGAGAGAGAGAGACAGACGTAGACAGAGCCCAGGACCCATCCTGTCCGAGCCTGCTTTTTAGTTTTTCCTCGTTTCTTTTTTTTTGGGTTGGTGGGGGGGGGGGGGTGTCATTCCTTGACTCGGACTCTGTGTGCGATATCAATTAAGGATACAGCTCACTGTACGACTCTCCTGCCTCGGCTCTCGGCTTGGCTCTATCTATCTCTATCTCTCTTCTCCGATTTCTCTCGCTATTTTAGAGGATTTTTTGGTAGCGATAGGCAGACCAGGGTCCAGTCCTCCCACGCCCCAAGCCGCCACATGCCACCGACAAAACTTTGTTCAATGCTGCAATGGACAGGACAGCCGCCAGCCGAAAGCGTTGGAGCAAGCGAGAGACATAGAGAGGGACACAGAGTTGCATGTGCGTGTGCGTAGTTGCTTTTGGGTGTATGCACTGGTGTGTGTGTGTGTGTGTGTGTTTGTGTGTGTGTTGGTGGGTGGGTGGGTGGGGAGTGGGGCCCTAATGGAAATTGGTTTTATGCATGTTGGCTTTTGTTTATTTTTACAATTTTGATGATGTTTTGCTGAATGCGATGCGAGTGGCATAGCCATAGCGTATCCGTCCCTCTTCAGCCCCACCGCATACCCCCTCCACAAAAAGACCACGCAAACCCAAAAACAACAAAAAAAAGACCGAATGGACATGTCTCTAGGCTGGCTCTTCCCTCTCTTTTACTCTGCCTGTCTGTTTGTCCTCTTTTGCACTCCATGTGTGTGTGGGTTTTTTCCTTTTTGGGTGTTGACTGTACTTCCGGACATTGCATTACATTACGTACTTGTTTTTCTCTTCCCCCATTCGACTCTTCTGTTCTCTATCCTTCTCTCTGTGTGCATTTTTTTTTTGAGCTAGGCTGTACGCCCCATTTCGATTAGCTTTCAAACCCACACACAAAATGGCGCATTTCGTGAGCAAGCAAGACGCAAATGTAATGCTGATTTTTTATGACCTCTTGGTAGTGACTGTACCATGGAATCATACTGTACTATAAAAGACAAAGAACAAAGAAGAATTCAATTCAAAAGACCCGTAGAAATACTCAAAAACTGGGAAATTGTCCAAATATATGGCTATCGTTGCTCTGGCACTAACAGTGTTCGAAGGCCCGGTGTTCAAGGAGCCAAATTACTGGACCAAAGGGCAAAACCAACTTCCAAACAGAACTGGTTTTGTTTGAGACAATTAAATCACCAATTTAATCACAAAACTTTGTCATTAGATATTTTTTTGATGGATGGTAGATAGTGCCAGTGGGAGTTTCACAGCTGTCGAAAAATCCCACCTTCCCCCAGAGATATGTATGCTGTGTGGTGAAAGGCTATAAGTTCTGGCTACCATACTGATCCGATGGGAACAATCAAGAAGATATGATAATTCTGTAGGATTCTGCTCTGGCGGATATCTTTCATCCTGTTAACTCTCTTTGAGGAGCCCTTTAAGTACAGGCTAAATTTGATACCAAGCCCTACCTGCCTCTACATGGCTTTTGCACCAAGAGAGGGATCTGCCAATACTCCCTCTGGGAGGGCTGTGTATATCTGCAGGGAATCAGGTGTCTAGGCGACCATTTATCCGGCTATATTCCATGCCAAAAATAAAACTAGAAATTCTCTCGAACACACACAAAAAGAAAAGCGCATGCAAAGGCTTGGGCAAAAGGTAAAATGAGAGATGGTCGGAAGGAAAGGGACGCAGGAGTGTAAGAGAGACACACAGCTGATAGTTGCTTGCAACGATTAATAGCCATAGTTATGGCCGTGGCCAAGCCCCGAGCCGACAGGACCACCCTCAGCCCCGTTCGCCACACGGCCTCGCCTTTGTCTGCCGATAAAAAAAACCCCCTCCCACCTCCCACCCCACACACAGGGGATGGCCCTCTCAAACATCGCACTTTGCATATGCGTTTTACCATGTGCCTTCCAATGCACCCACTCACATTTTCCGGAAAAACAAAATCGACACAGACCCCGCAGAGAGAGTGAGAGAGAGAGAGAGGCTAAAGGCAAGAGGCAAAAAAAAGTAAGAACAGTGAAACGCAAAACAGAACTAAGAACACAACAGACACAAAAAAGAACAGAAAAAATACGAAAAATATTCTTTTAGGTTCGACATTTGACTGCCCAGAGTCCTGTGTCCTGTGTCCCGTGTGTCCTGTGTGTCCAGCGGCCTCAATCTCCCAGAATCAGTATATATCCCATATATCCATATACGTATATACACATATGGACAGAGCGAGAGCACCCAATCAGAGGCGGGAAAAAGGTTTTCGGTTTCAGTTTTTTGGGGGGTGTGGCCAACTCACACACACACACACACACACACGAACACCAAAAAAAGGATCCACAAAAAAGAGGATACACATTTTTTTCCCCCTATCTGCTGACCAGACCCGCGGGGAGGGGGAAATAGTGGACATGGACATGGACCACCGAGCAAAGGGTTATGCATCCCAAATGCCGCACACCCACCGACATATCGAGGGGACCCGCAGGTCTCCCAAAACTTCCACCAAACAGCAAATGATTGACAACAACAGACGGGAACCACGGGGGGACCACATTTTCATGTCAAATTTTGTAAAATTTTGTACATTTTTGACAATTTGTAGAATTTGGATGGACAGGAAGCCTATGAAGTATCTTCAAAAATATGAAATAATTTCCAACCGATTCCATTTGAGTATATATCTTGAAGAAATGAATCCCCAATGGGCTGCCTTATCAATAAGAAAATTACTGAGAAGTTAATCTTCCCCGGCAATTAAGAGAAAAATACTCGATTTCTTACAGAATTTCTCTTTATATTCCTCATAACAGATTACACGGAATACTTGATAGCACGAATCGCCTTGCACTTCTTTGTACTGTGCATTGCGTGGACCAAATCAGTCTGGTTTTCCCTTACTCGAACTTTGGTTGGGTCTCAGTTCTCTCAGAGCATTCAACATGTGGTGGATTTTTGCGATTTTTCTGCTGTTTGTACTGCAGCATTCAAGAGCCAGCATTGTACGAGTGCAACCCGTCGTCAGTGAGGTAAAAACTAATCGAAAGTTTAAATCAAATCAGATTTAAGTTAATTCCATGATGCCTTTCCTAACAGGATTCAGTGAAAGTCAGTGTCCAGCTACTAATGCAGTGCAGCTCTTATTGCCTCCTCATTGCCGAACCAGTGCTCCAGTACGCGGAAAAGTGTCAGGAAAACAGCAAGGCGTACCAGGAGAAGAATGACCAGCTGAACAGATTGCAAACACATCTGAACGTCTATATGGATAAAGCTAGGGAAATGGAAAAACTTTTGAACTACAGCAACACGATTAGGGAAGTCCTGGGGGAGTCCCACACGAACCAGACCAGCTTCAGCAGCGATGTGGAGAACATAATCAGTAAGTTGGAGATTGGGAATCAAAGGAGGATAATTAAGGACCTGGAAAAGCAGTTGGAAAATCGAAACGTACAAATTAGGGAAGCGGAGTATGTTATTGAGAAAATTAAGGCAGAGTGCCTGAAGGAGAATATTACGAGTCAAGATGTGAGGACTAAGCAGCAGGACGAACCAATTAACAACATAACCGTGGAAGTCGAACAGCAAGTCAATCAATCGGAAGCCAGCAGAGAGGATATCAAGGATGGACTGAAAAGTCGATCATTGATAAATGGTTCAGGGAATGCAGCATAATAATCGGCCACAAGGAAGGGTCGATCGTCGTATAGGTAGAAAGGTCCTATACATCAGGTCCTATACATACATACCTACCAATGTCTATGCCGGATTACACATACAAAAAAAATGCATTAACCATGAATTAAAGAATCAATCCATAATAATACGCAACGACTCATTTATAATTTTTTTTTTTTTAATTTTTTTATTTTTCATTTTTGCATTTATTTCTTATTTTCTCTTAGAAATAAATATGTTTAGTTTTTGCTTTTGTGTTTCCTCATGTCTTTGATTTGTGTTTACGTTTTATTTATTTATTTCATTAATTTGCTTCATTTTTTTTTGTTATTTGGGTGAAAAAAAATGTATTAATTACTGTACATAATTTTTCATTGAGAACTGCCCTTGAAACGTTCACAAATTCAAGCCACTACGTTTAGTTTTTTTGTATAAATATATATTGTATGTATTTATTGATTTTTTTAAATCGTTTTTTTTTGTGATTTTGTGGTGTTTTTTTTTCAAAAATTACTAATAGCTTAAAGGCTTCTTGTTTGGTTAAAAAAGTGTTCAAGTAAAACAATCTGCTTATCAAAGAGGCGACTCAGACACAACCCAGCCAACGCTCAAGTATCAATCGATAATTTATCGAAATGGACAAAAATTACTTGTAAATCAAGGGACTGTGAAAATTAAAAGTAATAAGTTATTAAGTTATCGTTTAATTATCAATCATTTATGGAACTTTTCAAAAATATTCTTTCTTATTTTGTTGAAATAAATCAACCCAAGAAGCTAGTTATCGATAATTTATCGCTTGCCCTCAGCCTTAAGAAAATAAACTTTAATAAATCATAGCTGAAATGTAAATTTGATCAATTGAAACATACGAATCGACATATCCACAGAATACTCGTTGAAGCGATGACAAAAAAGAAACACCTTTCCATTTCTGGCACACGTTGCTTGCCCTCGTAATTGATTTATTATCGAATGCTCCGATTTAGGCTCTTTAAAGGTTAATGTTGTGGGTGTTTGTGTGTGTTTATTCAGTTGCGATTACTATACAGATACGAATACATGTATAGCGATATAGATTTATGTATATATGTATATAGATACCGGGAGGGGGGCTTTGAAAGCCCGAACCCCCCAACGGACCCCATCAAAATTGATTGAAATCAAAACGAATTGAAATCAATGGGTATTTCGGATACATGTATAGTGGTATATAATTTTACAACGAATGGTTACCTCTCTCTTCCATATCTTACTGAGTTCTCTTCGATATTTTCGCCATGTTCTACGTAACACCTCTCCTATCCATCCGTCATTGCGCACTGATCATACCCGGATCTCGATCGCTTAATTTTAGAGAAGGAAACAATAAGTTGGTTATCCCGCCCGAGACAAAAAAAAAAAAAATAGGAAAAATTATTTATAACATTTTCTTCTCTTATTTGTTATTTTCTTTCGTGTTTTTCTTTAGAGTTTTAATATATGCTTATGCATTGTTTCACCCCACCCGCCCTACAACTCCAGTCGCTGTCCCCGTCACGCACCCATCGCAAGATCATCCTCCTTCCATGCATTATCATCTCGTGCTTTCGTGTCGTCCTGCTTCGTTCAAGGCTATGATAAGGTGCCGGCAATGACAAGGATTCAGTCTTCGACAGCATACTTCTGGGTCCACTCACGGGCATTGCGTATGGCCTCCGCCTCATTGACCTTCCAGAGCTCGGCCACATCGTTTGCCAGGGGATCATCGGGATTGGGTGCGCTGAGCAGAGCCTGAATCGACAGCAGAATCGTGCGTATCTGCAGTGCTGGACTCCACTTGTCCTTGAGCACATCCAAACAGATGCGGCCCAGACGATCGATATTGGGATGATAGATCTTCGTTATGAAGCGCACCTTGGGGGCCGACATCGGATAGTCCTCGGGCAGAAACAGTTCCAGCTTGAACACGCCACCCTCGAAGGGAGAGTCATTGGGCCCGGTGACGATCACATGGAAATAGCGAGCATTATTTTCATCCGGTATGGCATTAATCCCAGGCACCGGCTCCTGCATCAGGCGCTGTGTCTCCTTGATTATACGGCGTGGCAGACTCGACATTTTCTCTTCTTTCCTTCAACTTTTTCCAGCTTCTTCTAGGTGGCTTCCTTCTTCTGGGCTGCTTCTTTGTTACTTCCTCTACTCCAAAACGGTGTGTTGCTCCGTGTGTTTCTGTAAAGGGTACAATCAAAAGTAGAGTGGAAAATTGTTTGAGATACGTGAATACAAATAAATTTTCTTGTTGCTGCAATGAGAATGTGTTCAAGGACGCAGCCTGTTGGTGGTTGCTGGCTGCTGGTTCTGGTGCTTGTTTGTGCGCTGTGGGTTGTGTCTGGGTTGGTGGTAGAGGGCTTTCCAGCTTTCACTTTCCTCCAAGCAAGTGGAAACTTTTGATAGAAGTAAGTTGATAGAATTTTGCATGCCCCGCAAATAGTACACTCTGCTGATTCGGTTCTTACAGTACAGACCTGTTTTGTACCTCTTAAAGCTCCGTAAGAAACTGAAATATTCCTCCTCTGGTTGGGGACTTTATTCCTGATCGCTGGGACTCGAAAGGAGCTCCCACTAGCACTCGATGTCTGTCAGATGCAATTTATACGCATACGATATGGCCCCAAAAACAAACTCTACAAGAAAGCCCCATAAAAGTGTAATCTTAACCATAAAGCAGTATTTTGCTGCACAGTGTAATCGGTCGGTCACACTGGGCCATATGACGCACAATGGCATAGACGGACGGAAGACGCGACAGGCGAACGCGCGCACGCCCCACTGTGTGCATGCGGAATATGGCCGGTTGTCAAGAGCACAGCGCAAGGGGGGAGCGTGTGGTGGAACGAGAAGCGGGGCGGGGAAATTTCCAGAAGGAAATGCACAAAATTGTAGAAAATCTAACCAATTTTTGCAACACTTTATACCCATGCGTGTGTGTGTGCGAGTGCGGCTCTTTGTTGTATTCAAATTTATTGATTTCTTTTTAGGTGACACACGCACGCACATTGGGCACACACATACACCAACATAAGCGCGCGCGGCAGAACCCCAAGCATGGGCTTTGCGGGGGGCGTGCGGGGGCTGCGGTTGAGGTAGAATGAGCCACAGTGGCATGCCACAAAATCAATAATATTACCAATTTAGCTAAACACCTAATACGAATTTTAACACTAATGCGAGCGATATTTTTCGCGTAGCAGAACGCACGCATACTCCCTCCTCATACACACACACATACATAAACACACATGGCCTGAGGCAGAGACGCGCACAAAAACGACAAGAACAAAAGAAGACAAAGAAAGAGAACAACAATTTTGCAGGAAAATAATAATTTTAGCAAATTAATTAAACACAAAAAAAAAACCTCAAAAATAAGCAGCGCAACGCACAAACAAATTTTCGTAGCAAAAACCTATACAGACACACCAGCACAGTGCACACACAAACACACCTTTGGGCAGATTTGTTAAGCCGCTGTCGGTTTTTATCAAATTTTTGCGTAAAATGCGCGTTTACTTTGCTGGCTGCCACCTTCAACACGGTGTCCACGTTCTGCCTTATGTTCTTTTGCACTTTTACACTAAATTTCGTAGTTTTAGAGAGAAAAACAATGGGATTTGCAAGAGAAACAAGAAAAAAAAAAACGGGGTGGAACAAAAAGTTGCACACTCACAGGTCACAGGGCTCACGAGATAGGTTTCTAGCTAACTTTAATTTTGTTCGATGTATACGGCCTTTTCGGCAAATTTGGTTAAATTTTCTTTTTGTTGCAGGCAGTTCGCTCCACCACAAAAAATTATGAATGTCGAACACACACGAAAAAAAAAATTGTAGACGTTGCCGTTGTGTGCGCGTATGCGTGTGACTAAGATGTGCATGTGTTGTATTCGTGTGAGCGAAAAGAGTTGCCAGCTTACCAGTTGCGAGCGCAGCCAAAATTAATCGGGTGTTGTTCTCAATATTTAAAGACAATCTTGATAAAATATAATTTTTTACGCAAAGCGTTTGAATTATGACATCTATATATAGCATTTAACTTCAATTTCCCATGTACGTTTATAAGTTCTCTGTGTAAGCAAACCCTATTTGCACCAAATTCATAGCATTCAGCTTTCCGACACGATGCAACAGCGTGTTTTGCAGACATCAGCTTTTTGCTTGGCAGTCGGCAAAACGGCGCGCAAAAATAGCTTAGGCCGAAAATTTCTGCAATTAAATGTTGTCTTTATGTGCGAGTGTTCTTAAGCTTAAATTGCTTTATTATTTTGTATTATGTTTTTTTGTGGAGAACCGATAAAAGCTGGCAATGTTCCGTTCTACAAACATACATATGTACATATGTTTGTATGTAATTAAATGTGCACGTGCAGCGCCCCTACACCGGCTCGCCGTATTGCGCCCAAATCTACGTTGAAGCTTAAATGTATGGATTTCCTATATGTTTTTGGAGCCATGGAGTTTTGAATAGCTGGGTTCCCCCTTTGTAGCGCCCACTTTACGGTAATTATATTCCTTTGGGTAGATTTAAGTAACCAGAGAGACGCATTGGCATGCTGGCTGGGCTAGAGCGAGAGCGAACATACGTACATACATATGTACGTATGCACATACGGGCATGATACATACAAAGCAAACAAAAAAACGATGGTCCGGTCCCCTCTGTTTGGTCAATTTAAAATGTGACACCAACACCGAAACAAAAGCAACGACCGAAAAAAAGACCAACAAATTGTCAATTTTGTGTAATCAACGTTTATGCGTTTTAAATGCCATACCGGTATTGGACGTGAGGGAGAGAAGAGGCTGGTCATAAGCCCACACACATACGCATATCAGCATAGCACACACACATGCACGCTCACATGCCGACATGCACATATTTGCCTGCAATGCCCAATTGGACGCACAAGAAGCAGCAGAAAAACGGCAAAAAACTATACAAAAAGAAACAACAACAAAAATACCAACAGGCCATTGAGACAGGCGGCTTCTCTTGCCTCTCGCTCTGGCGCTCGCCTGCACCACACACCGCTCTGCTGCCTATTTGCAATGCAATCGAGCGAGCGCACGACGACAACGACGACGACGACGACGTAGCGTCCGCTGCGCGCACAAATACGAATGATAAATAGCTGCGTGTGTGTGTGTGTTTGGTGCTGTTTCTTTTTATCTCGCTTCACACACACACACACCCAAATCGTGCGGCGCGTGCACATTGAAAAAGGGCAACAGCAACAACAAGCAGAGGCAGCCATATGCATTCACACACATGCATACATATGTACGATCTGTTTTTAGGCTGTGGGGCAACAACTGTAAAGTAAACCCAACCCACAAGGCCCATGCTCGGTTTCGAGCGTGAGCAGGAGGGAGAACGTGATGTAGTGAGAGTGAGAGCGAACAACTTGACTCTGTGCTGCGGCTGCGACCACTGCTGCAACTGCGCTGCCGCCTGTTCACGCAGTATCGATACGCCAGTGTGTTTTTTTGTGTGTGTGTGTGTGTGTGTGTGTGTAGGGGTTGTCCGATAGTGGAGGAGGGTGCATCTAAAGGGGGGTTCGTGGTGGTGGCTGCGACCTTTACTTGCTCTTGAGATGCAGCTGTTTAACGGAATTTGTTTCACTTACTTTCTACGGAAGACAGCTGATCATTGCAGGGGGTGGCTATGGATGTGGAGGTGGAAGTGGGGTAAGAAGAAGTGCATGAGAGCAAGATAACGACAGAGAAAAGTCCAAGGATGTTGTTACCAAGAGAGGTTTTTATAGAGCGGAAGATATTTTCAGAGTTTGTATTTTGCACGGGCCTTGTCCCGGAAATAGTTAAAACATTGCGGTACTCTTGAATACATGCATTTTGCTGTTTTTCCACACCAAAGCTTTTGGGACGAGGAAAATGGATCAGACCATAACAGAATATCCTGATATTCCTTTAAGAAATGAAGAAAATAATTAGATCTACAGAATAAAGTTGAAATAAAACAAATTCAAAACTGAAGGAACGATAAGAGGAACATTTCAACTTGATCTTCTTGAGACTTTGATGAGATTAGAACTACACAGAGGAGTACTATACTATTTAAAGGAACTGCGACAAATATGTTTTACATATATTAAAAGGAAAAAAAAACTGAAATGTTCTAGAAATGTTACATTTCTACCTCTAAATGTAAAGGTTTTCTTTCTCAAGTTGGGTGACAATTCTCCAGAATCTCTCTAGTAGTCGCTGAATGATAGAGCAAATAATTCCCCAATAAAATGGTTTCTAAGATTTCATTAAACACTCGATATGAACCCTAGAAGGAGCACAATCCACCCTCGTCTCGTTCTCGTAGGAAAATGTCTGCTGTCTACGCCATGTTGTAACTATGGGAGGGATTCTCGTTGTCGTTTTGCAATGGAAATTTGTGTTAAAGTATGGAAAAACAATTGCAGATAATAATGGAAGACAAATCCAATTGCAAAAATGTGAATAAAGTAGAATTTAAGCCATTCAAAGAAGTGAATGGCTGGTATTTGAAAATTTCTTATGGGATGGCACTGGGACTCCTCCCACTTGCTTCGGGCTGGAGCGTGAATAATCGCTAATAAATTTGTCCGATAGATTTCCGATAGACATAGCGGTAGACCTGTTGATGTGTGTCCGGAGTGCGATTTCTAAAACAAAATCAAACAAAATGTAGATGAATAAATCAAAATTTTAATCGGATATTTTTTTGCAGCTGCAGACCATCAAATTTTCGACATGTCCAAAGAGCTCTTCAAATATGGCAACACCGACTGTACGTCTGTTGTAAGTACAATAAATTTATATGAAATCTGTACCAGAACTTAACAAAAGCAACTTCCTTCCCTGCAGGTCACGAGGCGAGACTTCGATTTCAAAAGGAGTTACAACAATGGTGGAAGCTGCGAAAATTCGGGGAGTCCCTCACGCATGCGCACTTCATATGAAAGAACCAATGCTAAGTCGAAATTGTCGAAAGAGATATAAAACCATAAGTATCCTCCAATGATGATGATGATGAAGGATAAGACTCATCGCATATCCAAAGGTACATTGAATTGAATTCCATTGAAAAATAACCATGCATACTTGCATGGAAATTGTGTACTATAATTAAATGATAAATTTTTGTCATAATTCAAAAATACCCACCCCCTCCAGCCACCCACCGTTTTCGTACATCGTGCGACGCATCAACCCTTTTCATGTATTTTGTCAACAATTATCGGCAACCAATCCGCAGAATGTTGCCAGCCGCGCATGTTGCCAAAGGAGAGAAGCAATCGCTTTGGGCAACATGCTAAAAGAATTCACTCTGCTGTTTCGCTGTTTGGCGCCCTGCAGCACCACCGAGTGCATCTCAAGAGAGTGTGTGTGGTGTGCCGCTCTCTCCGCTCTCTTCCTCTCTGCTCTTGAGACCCAAAACGCAACGAACAAAACGAGCAAAACAAAAATTGCAAAAATACAAACAAAAAAAATGCCGTTTTGCTTCTTTCTTTTTGGTGTTTGTTGCCGTCGAAGGGCAAGGGATTTCGGTGGGTGGGTGTTTTTTTTTTTCGGTAGTGGGGGAGGGTAACAGGGTGGTACAGGGTTAGACGCACGCAAAAACTGAAACAAATATATAAAAACGAAACGACAGGGCACTGAAGATAGGTGAGAGGGGGGGATGTGCGAAGGGAGTGGGGGGGGGGGGGGGGGGGGATGGTGTCCGTTAGTCATTAGGCGACGCCAGCGTAAACATCAACGTCAGCGTAGCTGTTAATTTGTATGCAGCGACTGTTAACTTTATGTTATCGCACCTGCTATCTATCACTTCTGTAGGCATGGCAATGTTATTCTTATGTTATAGCTTATGTTAATTCTGCGTTAAAGTCCAAGTGTTCTGTATGCTGCTGTTACCGTTCAAGCAACTGTTAAGCGAGCAGCTATGTTTACTGTCTGAGTATTTAGATCTGATTTGAAAGAATGATGTTAACAGTATTAACATACTTTTATGTTAATGCTGATGCAAAGACTTTTCTGTTAGGCTTATGTTAAGTGCTTTGTTATGCATTCTCTTATTTGTATTTGTTTATGTTATGTGTACTTTCCTGCTGTTAGCGTAATTGTGGTATTATTCTTGATTTTAATAACTTCTGTTATGTTATTCTGTAATTTCTCTTCTTCGTTTATCACTGTTAATGCAAATGTTACCTGTTTAATGTTATTCGATTTGGCACTGCTAATTTTTCTGTTAAATGTACTGCCACTGTTACTGCCACTGTTACTGCCACTGTTACTGCCACTGTTACTGCCACTGTTACTGCCACTGTTACTGCCACTGTTACTGCCACTGTTACTGCCACTGTTACTGCCACTGTTACTGCCACTGTTACTGCCACTGTTACTGCCACTGTTACTGCCACTGTTACTGCCACTGTTACTGCCACTGTTACTGCCACTGTTACTGCTGTTAATTTTTCTGTTAATTCTCCTACTGCGTTATAGCTCCCTGTAAGCCCCCTGTGACTGTTGGTGTTATTCCTTCTGTTCTGTTATATTACTGATCCTCCTGTTACTACGCTCTCTCTCCTGCTCCTGCTACCAGCTGCTGTTATTTCGTCTCATGTTGCGACGGGGGTCGCACGCTTTTGGGTGCAACAGACTTGGCCTCGGCCCGCGACCCCCGCCCCGCCCGTCTTCTGGTGGGTGGTGCTAGGGCTGGAAGGACGCCTAGTGGGCGGCTGAAAGGAACAAAGGAAACCCTTGGCAACGCAGGCCAACAAAAAAGAAGAAGCAGACACAAAAAAATATCAAGAAGAACACAGAGAAGGCACAAGGAGACGAAGAAGGCGACGCGAACGAAGCCGAAACGAAGGAAAGCCGAACGAAAGCAGGACAACAAAGGGGTGTGGGTGGGTGGGTGTGTGTGCTCTGTGTGTGGGTGGAAAATTGCGTCCTGTCGGCCGCTTTTTGGTCACGGGGGGGGTGCAGCAGCAGCAGCAGCGTAGGCTGTGTGTGTGTGATGCGGCGTGTGGTGCACAGGGGGGTTTGGGGCGCCACTGAAGTTGTTGTTTGTTGTCGTTGTCGCCTTTTTTTTTTGGAGTCAATGTCTGGGTTTTTCTCTCTCCCTCTCTCTCGCCTCGTCTATGACTATGTGTGTGTTTGTGTGTGGCGACTGCGTGCAGACAGTGGCAAAGTCCTAGACCCTGCCACATCCTTACCCCTTATCCTCGCAATGCGTTTTGTTTTGGGGCAAGTGCCCCATGCCGCATGGACGGGTGGGGGACGGCTGTGCGCGGAGGTTGGCGTTGAGCCGTCGCATTTTCGATTTTATTGAGCAAACAACGAATTTTCAAATAAAAACAAAAACCACGATAAAAGTGAAGCAAAAAACCACAATCTGAAAAATATGAAACAAACACATAAATGCGAGGCCTAAAGATTGGGGGTGGGGGGTAGGCGTAGGATTGTGGTAAGGGGTTTTGGGGGGGGCGGTGTTTGGGTGGAATTTTTGGGGAAAAGTTTGATACCCTATGAAAAGGAAAAAAACGAAAAGAAAAGCCTCTTTTTGCATTTAGCAATGGCTCTCAAACATGGCACTCTATGCCTCAGTGGCTCTCAAACATTGATAGAAAGGAGAGCGAGCTTTCGCTGTGGTTCATAAACCAAAAGCTTCTTTGTGCTGACCGATCAGTGGCTCTAAAGCTGTTTCAGAGCGGCTCCAACCGTGAAACACAGCTAAGGGTTGCTCAAGGAGCAAGCGAGGAAGCTAACAATAAAACTGCTCAGAAGACATGCCATTGCACCCCAAAATAGGTGCTTTCTGTCGATCAAGCAGTGCACAGGTGGAGGAGATACTGTGTTCACAGATTTTAGATGATATCCAAAGAAGAGGCAAACCAAGGGATAAAATGCCGAGCTTTTACAGTTTTGCGGCCCTTGAACCATTGTAACGCAAGACAGTGCTGCTCAAAACTGCTCAAAGAGAGCGCTAGAGAGAGAGAGAGAGAGAGAGCTTTATCTACAACCCTCACAGTTTTAGGATCATGGACTTGATGGTTTTTTACCCTGATCAGCCAATGACCACCAAACAGTGATAAAATAGTTTAAGCAGTTCAAGCAGTGCTTCAAAAATGTACCCAACAACAAATCATTCCCAAAGTAAAAAGGATCAGGCGAAGGAACATCGCTGTAGAAAATCCCATCTCATTTTCTTTTAATATTCTTTGATTTCTATATTAAAAACTTGAAAGATTCTCCGAACTAAAAAGTTAAGGTCAACCTGAAGAAAAGTTCCTTGAATAACACTGAAAGAAAATCTTTTTATATTACAAGTATCGTTTAATTTATGTTTTTATATATTCACAGCTCTACCTTGCTTGGAATTTTTGGAGCTTCATCCTCTATTTGAAGCTACATATCTAGAAGGACCTTCTTGAGGTAAATATAAATATAAAATATAATCCTAACACGGGGGTGAATTCTTAGCGGCAGTATTTCCGTATCTTTATAACCCTGATTAGGGATTTTTTCTCTGTGGGCGGAGTACAGGACAGCTGACATGATAATGATCTGTCCATCCTTTTCTTTGAAGAACTAGTAACAAAGATATTGGATTTGCTATTAAGTATTATTAAGCACCATGGAAACGATCGTTTGAGCCCTCTAAACATTAGTCGATTTGATAAAGGATGAAAATAATTGCTCAAACAACAAGTATTACGAAGAAACTTAGTAGTAAATTATTCTTAAAAGAAGAGTATATCTTTTAATTGATATGAAAACGATCGATTACAGCATTTCAATATAAAATTTCAGTCAAGAAGAGTTGCGTTTTATGGATCAATAGAAGATGTAGAGCAAATTCTCCTTTGTCTGCTTTTGCCTCTTCTAATATCTGTCTGCTTTGGATCCCCCCTCCCCACCGCGATCAAATTCTCTTCTCCTTTCTTCATACTTTCTTTTTTTTTTTGGTTTCTGCCTATTTGAGCTTATGTATAATTTTGTTTTACTTCTATTTCCATGTCTGCGAAATCTTCTCCCCCAAAATCGTTTCTTTCTTTTTTTTTTTTTAAATTTTTTTGCAAACTTTTTTCGCACGCTCGCACACACAGGCAGAGAGCGAGAGAGAGCGGCAGATCTCATTGAGTGTGTTGTGTGGTGGTGATGGATGGGGGGAGGGGGCTGCTTAAAAAGAGCGTACGCTGGCGGAGAGTAAGCGACGCAGGTGTATTGGTATGTGTGTGTGGGAGAGCGCGCGCCGCTGATAAAATTCGCAAACAAAAGAGAATTTGCAAATACAGTTTAAGAATTCGCAAACGTGCTCTCACTCGCTCGCTCTCTTTGTGTGCGCCTCTGTGCCTGTGTGCCTATGTGTGTATGTGGGGGGGCATTCATTGCGTGGCTCTTTTTTGGTGCTGGTGCGGGCGCAACATGTTGCTGGCAACATCTTCTGTGCTCCCTGTGGAGGATCTACCTCTCTCACTCCCACTGGAGACATACACTCACTCTCTATGTGTGGTCTCCCCGTCTCTGTCTAGCTTTGACCAATGCAACTTTTGCACTACTACTCCCTCGTTGCCTCTCGCTCTCACTCCAAGAGTGAGTGTGTGCTGACCCCACCTCCCCCACCCATACCCCATTTGCTGCTATTCCCTCTCTTTACTTCTTTTGATTTTTTTTTTTTTTGCATTTGCCAATTCTCACTCTGTGTCTGGGCTCCGTGTGTGTGTGTGTTTGATTTGGTTTTTTGGCTGGCTTTTGTTTGGAGCGCAGTGGACGCTGACGCTGACGGTCTCTGCCAGTGTCTCAGCCTCTGCCTCTGCTGCCGCCACTCTGACTGGACTCCTCTCTGCCTTGACGCTCTCCAGAGCGTCTCTGCCAGCGTCTCTGCCATCGCACCGCACTGTCCGTTGTTGTCGTTGTTGCCGCCACAGTCGTCCGTCAGTGGGTCTATTCATTCGGTTGTATCGCTTGCTCCTCGTCTCGTCGTCGCCTGCTCTGTGAGTGCTGTGTGGCCCCTCTCCCCCCCCCCCCCCCTCTCCCAAAAAAAAGAGAAGAAAATCAACCGAAAATTCGCAAAAAAAATCCCCTCCCCCAACCCAAAAAAACGTTAAAAACGCGCCAAAAAAAATTTACAAAAATTATAAATCATTTTCCAAATTTGTGTGATATTTTTTTCAAGTTAAAAATACTCGAAAAACTGAATAATAAAAATAAATCAAATAATTTAAAACTATGTATAAAATATATTCGCACAGTTTGCCAAACAAAAATTTGCCAAAATACAGTTTACAAATATTCTAAAAAATATAAACAAAATATTCTTTCAATTTCTAATTTACTAAAATATTTAACAACAATTTTATTTGGTGGAAAAAGCAACTAAAACTCATGAAAAAAAAAGTTTGCCAAAAAATTGTTATAGAAATTTCACTTTGGAAAGATCGTTTTGTGGAGGGTATGAGTTGAAAGGGGGGGATCACTCTCTCCTCTCTCTCCCTCTCTGTCGTTCTTTTATTTCGCTATTTCTTCACAGTTTCTCTCAGTTTGTGCCACTTTTGCAATCGTGAAAATATAATTAAACAACGTACTTCATTTTGCATAATTTGCTTAGGGCATTTGTGATTTTTGTTTGTGGCTACAATCAATGGAAACTAAATCGAAATGTAATTAAAAATGTTTGAGGAAAGAAAACTTTGGGTTTGACAGGAATTTCGTGTGAAATTTGAATAATTATTGCAAAATTTGGGTGAAAATTCGGTCTTCCAAGGGATTTTCGGTTTATGGATTTCTATATAAGCTGGTATTATTTTTCTGCGCCTCGAAAGTGCACGATTTTCCTTGGTTTCACTTTCATTCATTTAATTAATTCTTCCATTCCTTCTCTATTCGCTTAAGAAAATTCCAAGGAATTCCATTTCTAAGTTGCGCTTAAAATTGGCTTCAAAAATTCCATACATTTCCCCAGCACACAAATGACGAAAATAATCTTTTTAAAAATATCCCATTGAAGTGTTTTACAGAATTCTCTGGAATTAAAAATATCTAATAAATTCGGATTTTTTCCAAAATTAAACCCAAAAAATTCCTTCGAAAATCGCTTGGAAAATCCATAAATTTGTAGGAAAATTCCTCTAGAAAAAGTCCCTTTCGGAAATGATCTTGAAAACGTTTTCTGTTTGAGCGATTTTTGGAAGAAGAGTGCGCGCCATTGCATTTCTCTCAAAACTATTCGCTCTCTCTCTCTCTCTGAGGCCTATTGCAGCGCAGTCTACGTCAAAGTCAGCGTCGACTGCGCTGCTCCAATGCGTTTTGCGCTTTGAGCTTTTCCACTTTTGAGCGGAGTTTGGCGGCTTCTTCTTTTATTGTTTTTTTTTTTTTTTGCATTCTGCGTGGCTCTCTTTGGGTTGCATGTGTGTGTATGTGAGCCTGTCGCGCTGCCGCTGTTGGCGTCGCGCCTCCTGGCCAAAAAATGAATCGCCGCGTCGCTGCCGCCGCCACTGCTGCGGTCCGGCACCGTAAACGTATCGAAAACGTATTGAATCATAACAGATCCGCACGTTGTCGCGCACGTACGCAGCCCGCGGAAGAAGCATCCTCTATCTCTCTCTGACGGCTGACAATACGGCAACAAACAACATCTCAAGACAACTATTTTTTACAACACACTCCTCCGCCACACACTCCAAACAACAAACAAACAAACAACAAAATCAACAACAAATTTCACCAATCAACAAAAGTCACAAGCGCGAAAAGGGATTTTTTTCTGTCAAAAATTTCCCACATTGGAATGCAAGTTTTTACTTGAAACAAAAGTAATTCAGAAATATGTTTTAAAAATTCAAATTCCCTTCAAAATAAAATACATTTCGCGGCGCGTAAACGTATTTTTTTTCTAGTGTTTTTCATTTTTTTTTTTTTTCTGTAAATTTTGTTGTCAAGAATATTATTTGAGAGCACACGAAAGGAAAAGTGTGCGTGGAAAACAGCCTGGAAAATTGTATTAAAAGAAAGGCCACAAAAAATATTCAAAGTGCTTAAAAGTGCCAAAATAGAAAACCAAAAAAAAAACACGAAATCAAACATAAGAACAATTCTGGAAGACTCTAGAAAACTACTCTGAAATATTTAAAAAACAAAAAATTGTTGATCTTTCGAATAGTTTTTGGAACTCACGGATCCTGATTCTGGATAATCAGGGAACTTTCGTTTGTTTAGATTTTTGTCCTGTAAAAACCTGTAGTTTCTGTGAAACAATCAAGCGAAAGAATTAGAGTGAATGGAGTCGGATTTGCCGTCGGAATAATGGTATTCCCATAGTTCTTCCAATAGTTTTTTCTCTGTGGAGAGCTTGAGGCTGTTCCTAAGGAAATTTGTGTCCTCTTTCCCACTAAAGGATACCCCTTTGAGAGAGAGTGACAAGAGAGTGTTTCAGGTCTCCAGTTTTTGAAGATCCTGAATGGAGTGTCTTATTTGGTTTTTCACAGATCTATGAGAATATTTCGTGGACAATTTCTGTTCAACTAAAGAACCAATTGATAAGATAATGACAAATTCAGATACAAATATTTTATAGATAGAAACGGGGATCCTGTATAATATTTAATGATAGTTTGCAAGGTGTTTTATCCAATTAAAATTGTCTGCAATTTCAGAGATTTGTTTTATGATTGAAAATATTTAAAAAGTTTGATTTAAAGTTTGTTTTGAGGAGGCTCTGAAAAATATTGGTATTCCCTTTGTATCTTATATCCTTTCCATTTCAAGATCATGGGCTTCCCCACACCCACACATCCTTTGAAAGGGGGGGGGGGGGTATCAAAACTATAACCAAAACATATGGCAGGCATTAGCCCATTGCTGCTACCCCCCGCCCGTCCCTAATATGATATGTTGCACATCTTGGATATATTACGCATACGCCGCATTGACCATTGGGCGAAAGAGACAGACAGAGAGAGAGAGAGAGGGAGCTAGCTGCACTGAGCTCATCCTTTCTCCCTCTATTTCTCTGCGAATTTTGAGTGAAAGAGCGGTAAGAAGAGATGACTCAAGCTGCATTCGCTGTCGCTGTCGCTGCCTCAGTCGCAGCAGGCAGTGCTGCGTTTTTGTCGTCGTCGCGTCGCTCTTTGCCGAAGCGCGTGCGGCGCTCTTAGGCACAAACACACACACACACACACACACACAGAAGCACACAGAGTCATAGACACACGCAGAGCTTGCATGTTCGTGTCTCGGCTACGAATCGACGAAGGTGCGCTTCTCGCTCTCTGTCTCTCTCTTTAGTTTTTTGCTTTGCTGCCACTGCTGCTCTGCCACTGCCACTGCCACTGCCACTGGCACTGCTGCTGGTCCTGCGTCTGCTGCCTCTGCTGCCTCTGCTGCCTCTCTGCCACTGCCTGGCTCTAATGCTGGTTCTGTCGGCTTTGGACTTTCGCAGAGATTTCACACGCGATGCGATTGCAGTTCTTGCAGATACTTTCATACGTTCGTTCGTGTTTATTTTTGTTTGGACTTGCAGCGCGCGCCGCCACACGGCCACACGGGGCACAATACCAGAGCCGCAGCAGCATAAGCAGCAGCAGTGACGAATGCACCATCCTCGCAGCCTCAAAAACCAGGAAATATTATTTCAATTTTATTGTCAAAAATCATTTTCCGAAATACATAGTTTTTTGTTTCAACTTTTCTTCGGTTCCATCGTTGCGCGCGCGTTGTGTTGTGAGTGCTTTTTTCCCCAACAAAAAACCCAAAAAATACCTCAAAAAAATACATCAAACAACCTTATAAAAATCAATCTATTATTATAAATATACACAAAGTAGAACTGCACAATATACAAGAAGATAAAGATAAAAGACTTCAATTTATATATATTCGCTTTTTATTCGATCTAAAAAAAAACAATACCAAACGAAAGATTCGTCTACCAAAAATGATCTCAAAAGATTTTATTCCTTCAAGAAAAGTCTTTCCCTTTTTGCTTCTATTTTTTTGAAATTTTTTTTAAGTGTCAAAAATTAGTTCTGATATTCGAAAAAAATCCTAATATTCCATATTCCATTAATTTATTCCAGGCATAAACTCGAAACACAATAAAACAAACAACCAAAATGTTTTATATAAATATTATTATCAACAAAAATAAATAATAAAAATAGTAAAACAACAAAAAAAGCAAGAAAAAATTTAACACAAAAATTCTACACAACAAAAAATCTTATTCTAAAACAAAAAAATTTGTTCAACAATGAAACAACAACAACTACACCAACAACCAGAGCAGCAACACCAACAACAACCACTACAACAACAACAGCAACAACAAAATCAACAACCAAATGAAACACATCAAAGCGGCATTCTTCATGTGTGTGTGTGAACAACCAAACAACAACAACAACAACAACAACAACAACCAAACAACCATTACAAATTTAGAAAAACTTACAACAACTTTTTAGACAATTTTTTTGGAAGAGAAAAACTGAAAATCGAATAAATTATTTTGTGTACCGAAAAACTGAAACTACAAATTTTGTATAATTTTCTGTTATCGACATGCTCTAAGGGTTGTGTGTGTGTTTTCCTTAAAAACGTTTCTGTTTTTTTCGATTGTAACAATTTTTTCCAAGTGAAAACATTTTTCGTGCGAACAAAAGGAAACCCCAAATACAGCAAACAAAAATTCATT
The DNA here is from genome assembly GCF_003286085.1 of Drosophila persimilis. Classification (NCBI taxonomy): domain Eukaryota; kingdom Metazoa; phylum Arthropoda; class Insecta; order Diptera; family Drosophilidae; genus Drosophila; species Drosophila persimilis. The sequence continues at coordinate 1,400,065 of NW_020825346.1, forward strand.
TTTTCGACAAGCTAAATTTTCACACAAAACCCAAATATCAAAGATTCAGATTAAATGCAACAAGCAACAACAAAAACAACAAGAAAAGGAGAAGCAGAAACAACAACAACAGCAGCAACAACTGTATCATCAACAACAACAACAACAAGAACAAACACTAAAAAAACGTTTTGAAACTGCGGTGTTTGTCGTTTATGGTGAGTGTTTCCGAATTTTGAATGTGTGAAAAAACGAGGGCTTAAAGGAAGGCATTTCCATTTAAGAAAAAGCAAAAGTCCCATACATTTTGAAGGAAATATTGAGAATCCAAGATCCAAAAGTTGTGTAGAATATAGTGGTGAAAAATTAAAAGGAAACACGGAAAAACTTCCCAACAGTCTCCTAAGATTTCTAAGATCCAAGAAATAGATTTCTTTGAAACTTTCTGAAAAAAACTCTCCAGTCAAAATCTCTAAAGATTTCTAAGAGCAAGTTTTGGTTTATAAAAATTAATTCCTATTGACTTGAAAATGTGTGAAAAAGAAGCCTAGAATTGGTGAATGAATTATAGATAATCTCTTAATGTGTACCAGAACTCAAATGTTGTTAAAACTGAAAAATAGTTTATTTGGGATTGCTGAAAGTGGGGGAAAATTTGTTTTACTATCTAGAACTTTTCATGAAACGGAAATGCGAATGTTTTTTGTGTTTCCAACGAAAAGCGAAAGTTTTACAGAAATAAAGTACGTTTTTCTGAAACTCATAGTGTATTTATTTCAATCAGGAAATGTGAGTTTAAGCCAATACCTTCGTCATTTTTTGCTCGTGTCTTCTGGTATGTTCTTTTCTGTCTTTTAAGAACTGTATTCATTGGCTGACATTCAACTTTTCTGCTAGAATGAATCACTAAGTTAGTGAAAGAAAAGGTTTAGGGAGTTATGCAAAAATGTAAAAATGCATTCCCCCTTTACCATCGCCAGAGACAGACAACTATTTTCTTTTTTTTTTTATTGAACTTCCCGTTCCTCCAACCGGATGCGCATTTCGATCAAATTTGCTGAATTTTATCAAATATGTAATATGGAAATGCATTTTTCTGGGCCACACACAAAACTGCAAAAATCAACAGAATTTGATTTCAGAAAAAAAAGAAGAAAAAAAACGCAAAGCTAAGTGCTTGGTCAGAGATTGGCAGAAGAGAGTGAGAGAGAGGGTAGGACAAATAGAACAGGGAAGGGGAGTGCAAGAGGGTGGGGCAGGGGAAGTCTTGGGGTAACTTCCGGCGCCAAGCGGCGGAACAGAGGCGCCATCTCTTCAGAAACTGCAGATGGGACTTCAGAATGTGGGGAGGAGCGGCCTCATAACCACTATCTTTCAAGTGTAGGAATAGCCGGAATGCAATTTAAAATTTAATATAATTTAATAAAGGAGAATGTTTGTAAAACTCTAGAATAAAAGGGAATATACAAACGCGCATTTTCAGGGCTTATCAAGGGGTAACTTCAGCTTTCGTAAGGAATAAATATTATATTATTATATTTCAATATATAAATGTATAGGTGTCAATGGCTATGCAACACTACGAATGATACGAATGACTCCCATCCGTCACTGACTCAACACCAAGAAGAGTCTCTTTTAAATATACTCCTTTACCAACACTTGAAGCAGGCTGCTTTACCAACACTTTGAAACCACTGCATGCTTCAATTGTTTCTTCTTTTTGCCCCATGCCCCGATCTCAGGCGGAGCTTGCAATTTTGTAGCAATTATAAATATTTATAAGTAAAGGGGTAATACGATCGCCCTATTCCCCATGCCCCCCCCCCCTTCCTGGCCCCTCGCCACGGGTGGTAGGAGGTCCCCCTCTGTCATAAAGTGATTTTCTGATTCTGATTCTGTTTCTGATTGTGATTATTTTTTCTTTGTTCTTTTTTTCTTTCTTTGCGCAGGCGCAACCTTGTTGCAATTAAGAATTTTTTTAGCCATCGAGAGAGATTTCCTTTATCGAATATTTAATATTTATTTCTATGTAAACAGATCCTAAATTCATTTAAATTTGAGAGCATGTTTCGTTTTGTTGTCGCAATTTTTATTAGAATTTTTGCGTAATTGCGTTTGGGCCTTGCTCTGTTTTGTATCTGTGTGTGTGTGTGTCTGTGTCTGCCCCTGCCTCTGTGTGTGTGTGTGTGTGTGCTAGTGTCTGTGCAACTAATGAGCAACTGCCGGTCGCGGCTTGCTTGCCGCAGAAATTATTAACTCATTATGGGGTCTCCTCTCCGGGCGTTTTAAGTGCCTCCAAGTCTCCAGCCTGCTTTTGTTTCTTTCTTTGTTTTTTTTTTTTTTTATTTTTTTGCATTTATTTTTTAATGGCTTGCGTGAATTTTAGTTTTTGTTGCTGTCTCTGCCTCTGTTGTTGTTGTATTTGTTGGTGCACCTTATTTGCTGTGGCAATTGAATTGAAGGTGCAACATTGTTGGAGGACGCGCTCTTTTTTTTTGCGTCTGTTCCAGCTGCCCGAATAAATGGGGGAGAATGCATGTAAAGTGGCGCAAAGAAAAGTACATCTGAAGGAAAGAATGCAGCAATAAGGTGCATGCTTAGTGTTGGTCAATGGCGGTAGGAGTGTTGATTATTGCAGATAGTGACAGTGTTGGTTAATCTTTGGAAAATAATTAAAACAATATTTGTCTTAGATTTCAAGTAATTGTCAAGGTGTAAGCCATTGTCAGTGTTGATAAACTGAGTAATAATGTCAAAAAGTTTCATTAAAGACCAGTGTAAGAAACGGTGGCGTTTCCTGTTGAAACAAGTTAAATACGCATTTCCAGTGTTGCACAGTGCGCACATTATTGAAAACTGATCAAGGCTTGCATTGCAAAAAGCATCCATAAGTCTTCGAATTTACGTCAGTTATTTGCCTCTACTTTAATGGCAGCTCTCGCACCTGCAGCATCTCCCCACGAGCCCCCACCCAATCTCTGAGCCTTGGCTCGGGCAAAAGTCTAGACAAATCAATATAATCCAGACGGCAAATGGCCAATATAAAAAGAAGTGCATACACACGAATAACAAAAATATTACGCATACGCCGTGACTGAATGCAATATTCCCCCCTCCTCAAACGCCCATACACCACCTTCTCCATCTGTCTCACCCTCACTCTCGCTCTCTCTCTCTCTCTCTCCCTCTGTGTGTGGAAAAACTGCAGCAAATTAAACAATTTTTAGATTTCCTCAACAAGTTTTCCTTTCAGATGTTGTTTTTTTGGAAGCAGCATTTTTTCTTTACTTTCATTCGTTTTGTCTGTCTGTCTGCCGCAGCAGCAGCCCCCACACACAGATACAGAAGGTCTATATATATATATATATACATATGTATTACGTATTCTATATACAATATAAAACGTCTATATTTGCATTTGACAAAATAAGTGCATGAGGCGCAAGAACGAGAGCCAACGAACCAAACGAACAGACGAAAGAATCCAAAAAGAAGGCCAACAAACAGGAGCCAGTCTTCACCCCGATGGCTGATATACCCTTGGAATATCCTTACAGTATTATGCCTATGCATTAAGGGATCTAATGGTTATGGGTATGGGACTGCCCCCGACTCAAACTTCAGAGATCAATCGATTTCTCTGGGGGGCCTCAAAATTTCCCTTTCAAAGGTGTCCTTTTCCACCACTTCATTGATGCGAGAATACCCTTTTGTTTGTAGGGTATACAAATGCCGTTAAATGTTCCACAGGACACACAGACAGAGGAGGAGGAGGAGGAGGAGGAGGATATTGAGAGAGAGGGGTCGCCCGTCAATTGCGAAAGTAAAAACAACAAGAAATACAAGCAAAATGCTTGCGGTTGTCGAGAGGGGTTGCTGAGGGGGGACACAGAGAGGGTGGCCTGCAGAAGGGTAAGCAAAGTGGGAGAGAGGAGAGAGAGAGAGAGAAGGAGAAGGAGGAATGTAATTTGGCGGCGCTTTCGTTTTTTTTTTTCGTTTCTTTTTCTCGGCATTTCGCCGAAAACTCGCACTTCAATTAATCAGACGCTGCAGTCGCAGTCGCAGTCGCCGTCTCTGGATGGGGTGGATGGCACAGCCCCCCCGCCAACCCACCCCCCTTGCCCGGTCATGGGCCAGGGCCCAAGTGCAAGCGCCGTCCTGTTTCTGGACTTCGTTTTTGCCAGGACCACACAAACAAGCACTCACACACACACACACACACACACATATACTTATATGCTTATATAAAGGATATATCAGGGATATATATAGTATATACTATAAAAAGGGGTTCAACCATTTGTAAGCTTCGTTTTTCTATGTTCTTTATTTTTTTCGGGGATTTTCTGTTTGCGTTTTGTTGGATTTTCTGCATCTGCGATTTTATTCTCTTTTCTTTTTATATTAATCTACAGGCGTATGTGTGTGTGTGTGTGGTACAGTTGCCTTTATCTACAAGAGTATAAGTAGAAGTTAAGAGAAAATTAAGAATTATATATTTTATATATTTAAATCTACAGCTAACATGTGTAGGCGCACCATGCAGCAGTTCTCCTCGGTCGGTTAGGCATTTCTGCCTCTCTGGGGCCTGGGTGTCGCTTTCTTTCCCCGACAGACAGTCGCCAAATGATCTTATTGTAGGTTGAGAAATAGGATCAAATAGGATCATAAATGGAAATCAAAGGAGAAATAAATGGAAATTTTCTACAGAATTTACTTGATCTTCTTTTGGATGTTCTTTCCAAATCTATGGCAAAAAACTATCTTTCTCTAGATATTTTGTGGGGATGTATGTCTTTGTCTAGGTTCTTAATTTTTCGCCACAAACGTTGCCACAATTCCCAGGTTGCATGCAAAGTATCATCTATCTTTGCTAGAAGTCCCGATCTTCTCTCTACACCCCTCTCTCTCTCTCTCGCTGCTCTCCGTGGATCTGTAGGCCTCACTTGGCTACCGGTTTTTGCCTTCACAGATCAATTATGATATAATTATCTTTTGCACTATTGACAGCCACCGAAGGGGCCCCACGGAGCACTGTCTGTCTGTCTGTCTGTCTGTCTGTCTGTCTGTCTGTCTGTGTGTCCCTCTTCCCTGTTTCTCTGTCTCTTCTGTCTGTCTGTGTGCTGCTGCCTCGTCTGGTGGCAAGTGAAATGCGCGCATGCGCACAAGTGTTGCTTGTCATTATGTTAATTGCATTTAAGCGCCAACAACTGCCTCGAATGAGGAGAGCCCCCCGAAAAGAGAGAAGACAGAGGCGCAGAAGAGCAGGTAAATAGAGAGGGACAAAGAGGAGACGAACAGGGTAGACAGACAAACGTACAGACAGCCGAGATGCAGGAGAAGAGAGACAGGGAGACTGAGAGACTGAGAGACTGAGAGACAGAGAGACAGAGAGACAGAGAGCTTTTATTATATTAACTTGCTGCTGCATATAATTGATGATGATTAAATCAATGCTACCGCAATGCGCGCCTGCATCTTCCATCTTCCTTGACCCCTCTGTGCCCCTGCTCCCCGCAGTACCCACACACACACACACACACATGTGGAGAGGCTGGAAGCGTGCTCTCCTCTCCTCTCCACTCACTCTCCTTTTTTTTTTTGCATTTTTTCTTCACAGTTTCAGGTTTCGTCAGCATTTTGTCTCCCTTCCTTCTTCCTTCTGCATCTTCCATCTGCTCTTTTATTATGCAATCGTATGGGGGGGGGGGGGGGGGGGGACTCGGATTCGGGTTCCGAATGATATTTTGTGCGAAAGAAGTTTCGTCCTCAGATTAGTTTAGTTTTCACAATGGTATGAAGATATATATTGAAGATATATGGAATTTGTAAAGAGTATCTATAATAACCCTCTGAAAACATATATTTATCTATCTATCCCGGCCTAAAGTAGCTGTTCTACTTCTTCTCTAAGGCCACATATCTCTCTATAAAAATGATCGATACACTGGCTTAGAAATCGATAAAAAAAAATTGATTTTTTATGTGCATATTTCAACCAGTAATCCAATGTACATTCATTTGAAAGGACTTTATATTCATTATCCATTCACATCCCTTTCTTGTGGCTATTCAGATATACCACCATATTCCCCATCTATAAGCCCATATATATCGGTTCCGATTATTATTATTTTTTATCATTATTCGCACTTTTGTTAATCCTACTACTAATGCTTCTAATCTTCTCATATTATGATGATATTTTTAGTGAGATCACTTCTTTTCCGCTCTCTCCCTCTCTCTATTCTATCCTCCCTCATATCATTGGTTTTATTCCATTCCTGTCCATCGCTATTCCCATTCTTCGATTGGTATCTTTAAGGCTCCAAATTATGTTTCATTTTCCACTATTTCCGATTCCAAAATGTATTCGTTTCGTTCCCTCCTATCCCATTTGGAATCTTCCTGCCATTTTCCCCCCTTTTCTGCTTAATTTTTGCAGGTGGCAATGGAAATTTGTCGAAAATATAAATTGCATTTCACTTTGAATTTCGGCGGAGCAGCGGCATTTCTTTCTTTTCGGTGGGGGTACGGGGGGACGGGGGGACGGGGACCCTCTCTCCTTCTGGATAACCCCTGTGTGTGTCTGATCCTTCGAAGCGGACTCTACCCCTCGACTCTTAGGGGTATTCCTGGTGCTCCTGCCGGTTCCTGGCGTTCCATCATTACGAGTATCATTCGGTGTCCCGTCTGTCTGTTTGTCTGTCTTTCTGTCTGTGTTTTTGGGCTGTTTGTCTGACTACGCTTTACGCTCTAAATACGCCAAAGATAATCAACGAAAACAAACAGACGACGGACGAGTGCGGTGTGTGTGGAGTGGTGAGTGGAGTGGTGCCCCGGCGACAGGGTCAGGTGTATAAATTGCACAAATACATCCCCTCCTCATCCAACCAGCCATCCTCTGGCTATACATATACTAGAAAATAAATATATACTCGGAATATATACTCGCGTGTGCATGTGTATGCATTTACATATGTGTAAGAAAGGAGAAAAAAAAAGGGGGAACTCCATGCCTCGTTGCTTCTGCTGACGTTTTTTCTTCATTTTTGCATTCATTTTTTATGTGTATTTTTTTTTTTTGTTTTTTTTTTGGGAATATTTTGGGGTTGGTTCTGTTGCGTTTTTTAGGGTCCCAAAATCGTCGTCTCGAAGGGTTGAGACAACCGCCGTCCGACAAAATTGTGGAATGGTGATGGAACGAAAAAAAAAAAAAAAACACCAGAAAAACGTTCCAGAAATATGAAAATTTTCTTACGATCAGGCAAACTCCAAGGAAAACCCAGCAGATCTGCGAAAGAATTACAGCCCAGACCAGGTGTTCTTGTAGCCCCAAAAAACGTCTCTTGAAATGTACAAAAATATGTATATTTGTATCGATATCCATGCCAAAAGTATTCATCGAAGAGTCTACTCTTAAAGAGAGAAGGAATTGAAATGGGATTGGGAGTGGGATTAGGCATAGCGATTGTATCTTATCTTTTCTTTATCTTAAAAAACAAGAATTGCCTACAAATTTCACTGAGAAAACAAAAAGAAATGAGCTTGGAAGAAAGGGCATCGGGAGAGAGAGTACAGCCCACATGCATGTGTCCCTGGGTCCTGCGGAAGGCCGGGTGGGGGTGTTGCAAAAATTGGAACAAAAAGGCAGCGAATTTTTGAGCGGGTCGTCAGAAAATGGTGTTGATATTTCTTTTCTCGTGGTGCCATCATCATCATCATCATCTGCTGCGGTGCTCCTTGGTGGAGGGTTTTTTGTTTTCGCTTCCGATATACTATACGGAGAGAAGAGCCCACACACACCTTTTGAATTTTTAAAGCCACTCATTGCAACTTTTTTCGGGTTGATTTTCTTTTGTTATTTTTCGGCGTTTTTCGGGTTTTCGGCTTTTCGGGGGTTCTTCTTGCTATTACTTTCTGCATCTGTTTATGCAATATAATTCGTGGTATTTTCTGCACTCTTTTCCCTGTGCCTCCCCACCCCCCCTGTTTCACCCTTTATGTAACATTCCTTCTGCTTCCTTCGGCGTCTTGCTTAAGCTTTTTTGGTATATTTTTTTGGCAATAAGCTTTTTCCCAAATGCCGCAGGGTTGTATTTGCATTAGTGCTCGATGCATGTGTGTGTGTGTGTGGGTGAGGTGGGGGTGTGGGGTGTGGGGGGGTGCCATGCACTTTTTACCCTCATTTTGCATTCGAACAAACTTTTTTGACTTTCTTTTTATTTTTTGTTGGGTTTGTTTTCTATTTTAGAGCTTAACTTTGAAGCACTGCATTAAGAGGGAGATGGTTGGAAGGTAGGACCCCTCCTAGAAGGTCCTATGATCGTTAAATGAATCCTCGAATCTGTTGTGATATTTCTTATGGAATGAAGCGCTTAAAAACGCACCACTCCCCATATAGAAGGCCAGGCTCTGTTACGGAGTAAAATCCAATATTATAACATATAGAAAAAGGAGCACAGTCTGTCTGGATGCCTCAAACCCCTGGCCAAAAATTCCCCCGGTTTTGTAACACATTTTCTCGTGTGTGTAGCATTTTTCGGGGGTTCAACACCGCGATGCGAACAGGAACACGAACAGAAACAGAAACAGGACAAAATGCCAGGACCCCGAACTCCGAACCCCGAACCTCTACCCATGTCTTATATTTTATTTATATATTTCGTTTCTTTATTCTTTATTCCTTGTTCTTTGCCGCGTTTTTTCGGCTATATATATACATATATGTACGTATATATTGTATATATCGTTTGCAATTTTTTTTGTGTGTTTTGATACCCTAACCGTTTGAGTGGTTTGCTGAGGCATAGTGCTCCTACAAATGGGAGCTACCCTTTTGGTCAAATTTATCATAGATCTAACAGGAATCGGCACAAACAGTTTCCCATTAAATCTGATAATATTTCCATCCGTTCAAATATGTTTTTACTTTGTCTGGAAAGTGCAGTCTATTTTCACAGATGTTTTTTGGGGCCATAAATCACAATGGAGCCTGTTGCTTTCCCATAAATGATGAGAAATATCACAATATTTTCATAGTATTTTCATTATGGAAAAATATTATGCTAAATGTCTTTAGATGGTTTTTTTTTTACTGCCAGCACTGCTTGAAAGTATTTTGCATATATTTTACACGAACACCTGGCTCCTGTTGCAAAGTGTATCTTATATTTCGGTTTCGAAAATTCACTTTATATATTTTTTTGTTTTAAGAGAATTTTTTGGCAATTGGTTTTCGTTGTTGTGTTGTGTGGCTGTGGCTCATCGTTTTTTTGTTTTTTTTTCGGGGTTGACTGCAATTGCATTCTGGTGGTGCCCGCGTGCCCCGTGCCCCGTGCCCCGTACTCCTGTGGGTTGCACTCCTACTCTCTGCTCCCCATTGCCGCCCTCCCCTGCATTTTGTGCCGCCTGCTGCAGTGCGTTTTGAAGTGGAACGCGCTGCGTCTGGCCTTCAAAAAAGGCCTCTCTGCTCATCAACCATCATCATCATCAAAAAACATCAGTCCCGTGTGAAGGGGGAAGAAGCTTTTTTTTTTTGGGAATTTCATTTCAGTCTGGTGTTTATATATATATTTTTTTTGGGTAATTTTATTTGTTGCACACACACACACACACGGGAGGGACTCACGCACTTCCGGAATACAAGAAAACATATATACATATATAATATATAAAAAAAAGAAGAGTTAAATGGGAGAGTTTATTAGCCCCCGACGACAGCAACAACAAGTTGACAGTGGGACAGAGCGAGAGAGACAGGACAGCCGGCGTCGGTTTTGCCGTTATCGCGTTCATCGCGACATCAGCGTGGACAGGAGGAACCCAGCAGCGTCGAACGGGGAAACAAGGGGACAAGGGGACACCGGGGAGGGAGGGGGCTGGGGCTGCACATGTTTCGCGTTTCGGTTTCGGTTTCGTTTCGTTTTTTGTTTTTGGGACTTTTTCGCGCACTTGTCGCCGCGTTTTTAACGATATTTTCTGTTGTATTTTTCGTTTCATTTTTGCATCTGCCTTACATTTTTCTTATTCTTTGTTTTTGGGGGGAGAGCTAAAGAGAGAGAGAGAGAGAGCAGCGATCTTCGTTTGAGCTTCCAAGTAAAGCTTAAAGGCTTGAAAGCTCGTGGCTTGTGGCTTTCTTCCAGTGAGGCCTGGAAGCTTGCTCTTTTTTTCAACTCGTGTGCTCTTCTCTTTCTTGTGCTTTTGTGGTCCGTTACACGAGATCGTGTAGGGTGTGTTGCTCTCTCTCTCTCTCTCTATCTGCCCTTCCCCTCCGAAAAAGGGCTTATCAGGCTGCGACCCCAAAGGCGGCCCTGATGTCGTTGATGTGACAGCCAAGACAAATCGACTTTGACAGGCGGCAGTGCGCCACACAGCAACAACAGCAGCAGCAGCCACAAAGCCAGCTCATTATCATGTTTAAGCATCAACACCATCATCATCATCATCATCATCATCATCATGATGATGAGCAGCTGGATTGCACCTTGTATGTGGCATGGCCTCGTGTATTTGTGCGTCTTCGCGGCTTTTGATGACGACACAAAAGCTACGGAAGTCAAACAAATTTTCGCGGAGTAGCAGCAGAGATAAAGAAAGACTTTTGGGAGAGAGAGTATAAGGATCAGGTGTTGTTTATGTTTGGAAAGAGATGTTCCCTCACGCGTAATGCGGCAGGGCCACTCGGTCAATATTTTTGGGCCACCCCAAAGATAGCTTTACCCCCCCCACTCCCCCACCGCAAACAGGCAATCAAGCAATCAAGCTTCCATAGGCCTTTGCTTGAGATTGAGAACCCCCGCAACAGAAAAAAAAGTGACCACACCTTGGGGGCACAGCCTGCCTGCCACTGGTTAACACTTGATTAGTTGTGTCACCCCATCGCCCCATCAACATCAGCATCATTTTGTCCCCCCAAGGACGTGCCCCATCCTTCCTTTCTCCCTCTGTGTCTGACTGTCTGTGTGTCTCTTTCTGTTTTTTCTCTGTTTTCGTGTTACTGTCAGCCTCATCTGCTCTCAGGGGCAGCGACATGAATGCGACGCACTTCGACGACCTTTCATTATCTTTGCAGAAGCACCAGAGAGGAGGGCCCCTCCGCTCTGTGTCTCTGTGCCCCGAGTCCTTTGTTCACAGAGAAGGCATTGTTGTTCCCCGTTGTTGTTGTTGCTGTTGCTGTTGTTGAAACTGTGTTGTTGTCAGCGTGGGCTGGCTTGTCACCAAAGAGAGAGAGAGGAGAAACCTTTTTTGAAAATTGCGTGAGTTAGTTGCAACATCAGTGGCAGAAACAGCAACGGCAACAGCAGCAGTAGCAGCGGGGTACAGGATCAAAGAAGCTTTATTATACCTAGGATACCTGCTACCTGGGTGAGGGTATGCTGTATCCTGCCTGGGGACATCTACCATTTATATATATATCTATTTTTTTTTTTAAATTATTTTTAGTGCTAAAAATCTCTCTACTGCTAAGCCACACTGGGAGAGGTGGGAAATATATTTTTTCCTCCAGTGGGATATCCCTCATTCGACTATAATTCTCTCTTGTATTGGTTTTTTGTTTTCCTTTCTTTTCGTGCTTGATTTTTCTTTTTCTTTATTTTTTGCGTGCGTTGTAAGTTTTTTTTTTTTCGCCTCATTTTTAGTTGTTAGAAAAAACTTCCCTGCGGGTCGGAAAAAAAAGAGGAGAAGTGCGTCAGAAGTGCACTTCAACAAGGAGCAAGGAGTGCGGAACGCAATGTGCAACATAAAGCGACAAACAACACAAAAGTGTTGTGTGCCTGCCCCGTCCTCCACCCGTCCTCCACCCGTCCGCCACCCGTCCGCCACCGTGGGCATCCGTCTTGTGGGCTTTGAGGTCCTTTGTAGTTTTGCCGACTCCGTGTGTGTGAGTGTGTGTGTGCGCGGGGTCCTTTTGCATTGCCTACTTGTAGGCGCACTAAAATGCGTTTATGCATAATTTTGCACTACCCGCCCCCCGCACACCCGCCGTTTGGCCCTTCGCAGGGACGTCCTCCCATATTTCTTTTCAGAAGTTTCACTCTCTCTCCTCTCCTTATGACATTTTCTAATTGCAGTGGCCCCAAGAGGGTTTTGCCACATAAATTATTATTAATTATTGCAGCCAACTCCTACTTCTACCCTCCCTGCCCCTTGCCCCTTCTCTCTCTTGTGTGCGTTCCACATATCGATTGCATTCGGGTCCAATGCCCAAGTGGCAGGGGGCTGTCGCCTAAAATGCGTGCTCAAGTGTGTGCGAAAAGAAGGAATCAAACACACACACACACACACACACACACAGATACACAAAGGACACACGCTTGAACCACAAGTGAGAGACAAACTCCTTCAAAAAAACAAAAAAAAAAAGCTCAAAGGAGGAAACGAGTGGCGAGAGAGATAGAGACGAGAGGAGGCTACGAGTAGCGACAGGAGGCCACGAGAAGTGCGAGATTACAAGGAGTCTACGCAAGTTTTTTCCCTAGTCCTTTGGTTCCCCTCCTCCCCCCCTCGATACAAAGTTGAACTAGAGTTCAAAGGTAACAATTTCGCTTACAATGGGTATAAGGAAATATATATTATAAGGCCAAATCTTGACAAGTTATAAATTAAGCAAAGAAAAAGCCATGATTTCTAGAGGGAATGAGGAACTAAGCAAACGAATGTTATATGGCACCAAAAATATAGAATTCCCCTGAAAAACCAACGGGCAATGAACTGAACTTAATTATTATTCTTTCTTTTATTGGGAAAACCCCCGTGAAAGTCAATATTTTGTATGCAATATTTTACCAAGAAAAGCTTTGATGAAAACTTGTGTGGGAAAAAGAAAAAAAGATGTGCTTCCAATGAAATGTGTCAAATGATTCACAGTGTTGGCTAACATTGGCTAGTGTTGGTCAAAACCCTAAACCGCCACGACGGTCACTGTGTACATTTTTTTTTTCTTTAGCTGAAATTCTTCTGAAGACCGAAAACATTTGTTGATGTTGATGTTGATGTCGATGATGATTCCGCATTGCATATTCGCTGACATTTCGCTTTCATTCCGCATAGATCCCGTGGATTGTGGTGCGGTGCACCCGGCTGCAACGCTGCGGCGCGGCAGCGGGTGTCGCCGATGTGAGGGGGGATTGTCGTCTCGGTATCATATTCGCCGTCCGCTGACGTTGACGGTTTTTTTTTCGTTCTTGTTATTTTTCTTGTTGCAATTGCAGTTGCACCCGCTGCAATTGTTGTTCTCCTTTTGCCAGCGACTGCGACTTCAACTTCGACTTCTCCTTCTTCATATTTTTCGCTGCATTTTTTTTCTTCTTGCCTATGTGTTTTTCCAGGAATTCCGTCACTGATACTGGCCATATGCAAAAACAAAAAAAAAAAAAACAAAAAAATATACGAGAGCCGACAGAACGAACGAAAATTATTGCTGCATTTTTCACAACCTCATTTTCTGGAATACAAAAATTATTGTTTGTTGTACAATAATTTATGCAAATATTGCAGACGCGTTCAACAAAAGAAACTTTATAATTATGTGGAAGGGTCAGCGAGACGACTGTCAGGCAGTCAATCAGGCAGTCCGTCCGTCCGTCAGTCAGTCAGTCAGTCAGCCAGCCCGTCAGTCCATCAGTTTGTCATTTTGTGGCTGTCCAAACAAATTGAGCTGGTAAAATGGGTTTGGTTGGTGAAAGGAAAATGATTCAGATGATGGACAGCCAAAGACTCAATTCGAGCCGAAAGAAACCCCATGCCATACCCTAACATAGTCCCTTTCTTAATCACAATGATGGTTCTCTATAATATACCACGTTCTTTAGCTAGGGAACCATCAATATAATACCTTATACGAGTTTGATCATACTTCAGGCGAAATCCTTTCTTTACTTGATTTTTTCTTTAAAAATATTGAAATGTGCATCTGCCCTGCTTGCTCCTCAGGAACCTTTTGTGTCTTGTGGCTTCTTAAATTGTTTGCAATATTTTGCCCCGCCCCGTCTTCTTCGCATATATAACACTCTCAAAAATGTAGAGATGCCGTGACATTTGTCCGTTTATATCCAATGACTTGGCCTGCCAGTCGATTGCCGTCTAAAATTTCATAAATTCAAACGAATTTCGTCGCTCAGGCAGAAGAACAGGCAGTAGAGTCGGAGTAAACATTCCTCACGTTCTAATAAAACATTGTCACTTGAGGAGGGGCAACAGGAGAACGACTGGAGAAGCAGAGCGATCGTATGAGACCTGAACGCTTTTTTGTATACCCTATACTTGGGTAGATTTTTTATGGCAGATCGATATGTTCTTGATCGAAATGTAGAGGATCATATTATAGAGTTTTGATAAGGAACGATCGGTGTTAGATCTGGGTAGATTTTCTATGGCAGATCGATATGTTCTTGATCGAAATGTAGAGGATCATATTATAGAGTTTTGATAGGGAACGATCGGTGTTAGATCTAGTTGTTATGTTTGAACCAAAATGGAAGCATTCTTCAATAACAAACAATCGTTTTTGATCGATATCTTTCGATAAAAAGTAGATTTTTAGTTATAATTCCATAAGAGAGCTTTATACACTAACAAACTATCGATTTTAATCGATATCTTCCGATAACTTTTCGATTTTTAGTTACAATTCCATAAGGGACATTCAGCCAAGTATGAAGTGGGCTTATCGAATAGATATAATCGATTTTTATCGATAAAATTCCGACTTCTGAGTTAATTCATAAATGGCTTAGAAAAGCTTAGTCTTTGATAAGCTGCAATCGACTAGCGATCGATAGCTTTAGATAAAATTCCGATAACTTACTATAGAATAGATTTCCGTCGATAAATTATCGATAGCATAAGAGGACTGTGGTCGATAGTTACCCACAGAAACGGTCGATGTGCAAGAGTGTCTTAAGCTTCGGCTTTTGAAGAAAAACCTCCCCCTCTTACTAGTTCCTTCAGCGGCTTCTTCATTTCGATTATTGTTATTGCATAAATTTATTGTCAACGTTTTTCTGTGTGTCACGCATGGCAACAAATGCATACTCGTCGATGGAGTGGCAGGAGGAGGCATTCTGTTGCTGGCACGTCGTCCTTGCCCGTGTTTTGAGCAGTAGTTGTCCTTATCATACAATTACTAGGCAAAGTGCACTCGACTCCACGGGAGAGAGACGACCACAATCGATGGGCGGGCAGAAAGAGATGGTGGCAGGGGTTGCTGGAGGAAGACGGGGCGAGACAGATAAAATAAATGGAAAATGTGCACAAAAGAAAACGAAATTAAAAACGCAAGACGCAAAAACCAAGAGACAACAAAATTTTATGTACCCTCCTCCAACACCCCTCCTTGTCTATCTCTCTCTCCCTCTCTCTCTGTCTCTTTTGGGTCTTACGTTTCCCCACCACTGCCACCATTCCCCATTCAAATTCCTTGTGCCTCATTCCTCATTCCCCTTGTTGCATTCAACCCCGCCCCGCCACACACGTCCCGTAGTGTGTTTTCACCTGCAACGGAATATGCAACTTGCGACTGTTTTGAGGGGTTTTTCCCTGTTCCTGTTCTTCTTTTTTCCCCATTATTTTTGTTGTATTTTTTTTTATATTTTTTTTTGTGTGTTTCCTTCGTTTAGCTCGTCCTGGGGCCCAGAGGATTAACCCCTGGCAGGTCCCTGGGGTGCTAAAAGCCACAATCGGGAGACAAACTTCAAGGAATATTTCAGAAAAATATAATTATGTTTAGATTTACTTGCTTACCACCCAAAAACGGTAGACAAGTCTATCGACTCAAAGAAATTAATACTTCGATTAGATACAATCGATATATTTTTAAATAATAATAAATACTAATAAAAAAAAGTATATTCTTCGTTAAGATAAATCGATATTTATCGAGATTTAAATCTTTGAATTCTTCGAGTAGATACAATCAACGTTAATCGATAATTTCCAAATCGATCATAAGTATCTTAGAATATGACTTAAAAAGGGATTCTTTGATTAGAAAAACCGATTCCTATCGATAGTCTTTCGATAAAATATCGATAACTTCTTCGATAAATCGATACAATTTCGATTCCCTAAAGAAAAACTAATGGATTGACGTTAATTTTGGCTTCTCCAAATTATAACTGAAGAGCAAATGGTGCCGTAAAGAAACATTATGTTTTGTACATAAAAATTGCTGGAATCGAAACCCACTTCAAGGGTTGTCTTTGGAAGCAGCCCCCCACACACAAGGGTTAACAAATGTGTGTCGATTGTGTGTGTGTGTGTGTGTGTGTGTGGGGGGTGCTAGGGGGTTACGTACACTCGTATCTTTAGCCCTGTCTGCAGTTGCAAGTTGGCCTGTTGGCGACTGTTGCAACTGTTGATGCAACACTCACTCACCCAGACATCCAGCAAACAGCTGTGTGCAGACATTTTAAGCAGCCTGTCTGTCTTCTGCCTGAATCACAAACACACACTCTCATCTATGTATGTACTAAACATATACATAATATATACAATATACATTTATGTATATGCCGAGTACGAGTATGCATAAAAGTCTTCTTGTCTAGGCATAGAATTGCTTTGCGTCTCGCTGTCTGACTCTTGTCTGACTCCCTGTCTGATTGTCTGAATGTCTGGGCATTGGTTTAACTGTCTCTCTTTCTCTTTCTCTTACTGTCTGTCTGTCTGTCTGTCTGTCTGTCTGTGTGTCTCTCTGTCTGACTACTGTCTATCGTTGTTGGCCCCAGACCCTGCCGCCTTTCCCCTTGCTGTGTTTCGCCTTTAGAGCCTTCCTTCTGTCTGTTTGTTGGCCGCTAACTGGAGCTTATCATGGCATTCCATTCCATTCGATTTTTTAGGTAATTAAAGTCCAAGCGCGATCCTTTGCTGCACGTGTCATGCAGCAGCGCGACTCGGTCGGGTCTTCGCTTAAGCTTGTTTTTATTATTTTTATTATTATCCTATTAAAAAGAAGCAATCCTTGTTATCCCTTCTGTGAATCCTGTAATTAATTATCCTATTAAACACCTCCTATATCCTTCCTTTATCCTTTACACAAACACACACACACACACACACATTAAGCGGAAACTGATGCGCAAAACTTTTCCACGTTGTGTTCCGCATATTATTTTCCGCTTCTTTTTGCTAGCCAAAAGGCTTTGAACTTGAACTTTTCCATGAGCGTATAATCAGACAGCCAAAGCAACCTACTTATGGCAGCAGAAGCCGCAGAAGCAGCAGCACAAAACGAGGAAAAGCGGAAAAAGTGGAAACTTTTTCAATGCCACAAAGAGCGATAGAGAGAGAGAGAGAGAGAGAGAGAGAGACACTGACGCAAGTTTCCAGATGCCAGTCTGTCCCTGACTCTGACTTTGAATCTTCCTCCCTCTCACATCATCATCATCATCATTTTCATCTTATTCTTGCGGCTGATTAAAATATGCAAAAGTGTGGAACGGAATGTCAGACAGCCAGACAGACACACAGACACGAGTGATGACGTTATACATCCAAAAATTGTGGCTAAAAACCTTGGAAATCTAGCTAAAAAAATAAAAATAAATAAATAAAGAAAATATTAAATAAAGCGGATATATCGACTGCTCCGATACCCGGTAAAGGAGTTCGAAAGAAGAACTTGAGATATTTGTATATCAGATATACCTATGGCCAGCTGTATTTTTAATGGGATTCTGATCGAAGATCAGGACAGTATTTTTTTTTGTAAATCCCTTAAATATGCCTACCATATTTTTATTTTGTGTTTGTCTTTTTTTTCCTTTTTTTCTCTATTTTTTACATATTTTTTATATATTTATTCAATAAAATATCTGTGTTTCGCGTCATGCCACAGTGCCCCTCGGTTTATGGTGCGTGATTTCTGTATAAACAATAAATAGAATAAATAAATAAATAATAATAAATACTCTTCAAACCACCCGTCGAGTGCCACGAGGTAGCGGGTATTCGATAGAGGGACACCCCTGAAAGTCGTCATAGTTCAAAGGTTGACTTGACTTTTGTTGCTCTGCTGTGACTTTTGTGTGTTAGTGTATGCTTGCAACGTCATAATTAAGCGCCATGCCACATGTTGCAGCAGCAGTCAAAACTTTTGCCATCTAACACACACACATATGCCTGTCTCTTGTGTTAATTTCACCGAAACATTCTCTCTATATGTGTGTGTGTGTGTGTGTGTGTGGCACTTGAGGCAACAACACAGACAGTTTACAGACTTTTTGAGACAACAACAAAAACAACAGAAACAACAGCAGCAGAGTGACTGTGTGGCATTGCCATTCAACTTTTGCCTCCCGCCTCCATCACTGCCTCTGACTCTTGTCCTTAGAGAAGGACCTCCGCCAAACAACAGAACGTCGCGCCCCCCACCATCCCTCACCCAACACAAGAACAACATTCATTTGGAGTAATTAAAATAGTGAAAGTTCCCCGCTCTCTCTCTCTCGCTTTTGCACTCACTCTGTGACATTTTCCATAGCCTACATTTAAGCAAAATTAACTCAAAATTTGTGCATGTCATTAAGACAGGCTCCACGGCCCAGGGCCCCCTCACATTAAAGTCGTAGGAAATACTTTAAGAACATTATACATTATTATTATTATATTTGTATCAATTTTTTAAATTTTAAATTTAAATTTTCGGAAATTGTAATTTTTATATATTATTACATTTTTCTAAATTAAACTTACTATTTTTATAAATATTTAGAATTCAAGGAAATTTAAAGAAATGGCTTGAAGATTTTTTTCACCTTAAAGAACTATTTTTTAAGAATATTTCAAGGGCCAGAAGTTTTCCTCTTTTTTTAAGGAAAAAAAGCTATCTGCTAAGCTATTTCTTTTGAAAGTATAAGAAATTTTGAACATCAAGTGATTTTTTTGTGATTCAGATATTTGCGGGGGGGTCTACTTTCCATCAGTAAAAGTGCCACAAATATAAATATACTATAAATACAAAAAATTCAAACATTATTTCTGTTCTTTTCCTTGCAGCATATTCTTCAAAATTCCAAATTTCAACGAAGAAGAAAGCGTGTAAAACTCAAAGAGAAACCAACAAACACAACAACAACAACAAAAGGAAACCAAAAAACCAACCAACAAAATCTCGGCAACAAATCGAAAGGCAACTCTAGAAGAAACCACACAACACGCTACAACTCTGGCAGTGCTCTCTGGCTATAAATAAATAAATACAACAAAAAGCGAAAGCAAAACCACTCTCTTTCACACACACACACACACACACACATACGCACTATCTCCCTCCCTCCCACATACACACACACACACATACGAGAACGTACAGTCAAGACTCGACTTGAGGAAGAAATAAGCAACAAACCAAGGACCAATTACATGTTTATGGAACAGCAACAACGGCAACAACAGCAGCAGCAGAAGCAACAAAAAAAAACTCTCCAAATAAAAAATTAAAAACTATTTTCATCTGTTTTTGGGGCAACTCTGTGAAAGAAAAGAAACAAAGAAAAACAAAACAAAAAAATAAGGAAAGAAACACTCTCATTAACTCTTAGTCTCTGTCTCTCTCTCTCTTTCGAAAGTAATTCTATTTCGGTCTCAAAAACAGTGTTGTAAAACAGCCCCATTAACAATATTTCGGTGTGCAAAAATTTCGAAATACAAATTAGAGTTTGAACAACAACAACAACAACTGCAGCAGCGACAACAACTACACAAACGAAAAGCAAAAGCAAAAGCAAGCAACAACCAGAGAAAGAAAAGTAAAAGGAAACAACAACAACTGCAACAACAAACACAAAAAGGAAAAAAAAAGGAATAACAAAAAGACAACCAAAAACAAAAGCGACGTAGACGACGGCCCCCAGGACAAAAATCAATTGCAAAAATTGAAACTTATGGATTGCTGGACGGGTAACGCCCGACTGGCGAGTGTTTTAGTTTAAGGTGAGTTTTTCTATCCCAAAGATAATTTAAGTATCCAAAGAGTTTTGGTGGGTTTTGTTGATTGCAAGGCACTTTCAGATCATCTACAGAATGATCGAAAGTGTAACAAAATATGGCTCTCAATGAGAACTCTCTCGAGGAACATTCATGACTGCATGTAGGTCTAATGAAGACCCAAATACTCGCCGAATAAAAACTTGTTTACTTACCTTTTTAGCTCATAAGTTTAATCCCACAAAGATATATCTTGAAGCGATTGAAAAAATAGAGAAAACTCCATTAAAACATATTACAAAATGTAATGTTAAACAGCCCTGGGCGATCCGAATAGTGTTTATATAATAGAAAGAACGAAGGAACAAGTAGGGCCACTCGATCCAATGGATCGAGGACTTTCAAGCAGGACTGCCCACGAAATTCTCATTGGCAGAACAAAAGGTGAAGCAGGAAGGTTGATCCTCTCCTCTCCTCTCCTCTCTAATGGTTGTGCCGCCGAACATTATGTACTCGTCCATAACAAAACATTAGAAGGAATACCGTGCACAGGGGCACAGCGCACAGGGGCGGGCCCAAAACGATTACTCTTCGCGGGCAAGGAAGGGGTAGCCGGGCAGGGCACCGCCAGCTGTCAATCAAAGAAAAGAAACGAAACGAACAAAAACGAGTGCTTTGACAGCCATGAAACATGACAGACTGATGACGATGACGGCCATGTGACTGTGTTTGTGTCTGTGTGTGTGCCTGCGTGTGGTTGTGTGTGTGTGCTTTTTTTAAAGCTAATTTTGGAAACTGCAATTAACGCATAGACGTACGGAGGTATGGAGAGGTTTTTTATTTTGGCTAATTAAAACAATTTCGCAATTGTGCAAAATTTTCAATTTAAAAACTGCAAAACCTTCACAAGACACAGCGCCATGTTTGGTCACCAGTCAGGGGGTACAGTCACACACACACAAACACAATTGTTTGACAGCAAACACACAGAGAAGAGAGCGGTTTTTTTTTTCTGTTTGTGCTGTTTCTGTGGTTTATTTTGTTTGGTACGATCTTTTTTAGCATTTACTTCCCCCATTGTCGAGGCGCAGACGTCCGTCGCTTTACTTCCGCTTCGATCAACGCCACAAAACCCAACCCAACCAAAAACAAAAACAACAACAACCACAACAGTTTTTGACTGGCTTCTCTCTCTCTCTCTTTCTCTCGCTTTGCTCTTCTCTTCTCATTATGATCCCATATGCAGTGCGACCTTGGCCTTCAAAAATCACAAATCACCAAAAAAAAAAAAATGGTGCAAACAATTTTTGCATTCTTTTTTTTCTTCTTTGTTTGTGGCTTTTGCAAAAGAAAGGAGAATGGTTTTTGATGGAGTATTTGCGGTGGTTGCGGGTTTAGTGCAACACAGAAGGCATGTGGCGCCCAATGGTAGCAAAGAGAGATGCGTTAAGCACGGTCTATTTCAATCCCGATCAAGCCCGATCCAAATTACGGTCTACATTGACTCGTCTAATGCGCCTGATCGGGAATATATATACTTTATGGGGTGGAAAACGATTCCTTCTGTCTTTCTACCTCTCCCAGAGTGGCTTAGCAGTAAGGGGACTCATAGAGACGCTTTTTATGCTCTTGTGGTTCAGTCATTTGCCTGTACTTTATGAGAAACCGTTTTCTTTTCATTAATTTCCCTATGTCTGGGCTCCACACTCGTCTCCCAGTTCCCAGGGTCATTAATGGAAACACTTGGCACCCCGTATGACGAAAAATGAAGGCCTAATTCGATGAAATGGCATTAAAAAAAAAGAAGACACAAAGAGAAACAAAGGCCATTTCTATTGATTGAATGTGAAGACACAAGATTGAGAGAGAAGTGCCGGCAGAGAGTGAGTGCCAGTTGCAAAGTGAAATGCAATGACGACGTACAGATAGATGTACGGAAAAAGAGAAAAACACAGTTACAGCCTTACATAATTATGTGCAATTTATGCGCAACGTGACAAATCAATTTTCCTTTACCTCAATTCGGTTTTCCTGCTTCTCAGAGTCTCAGAGTCTCCGGGCGACACTGCATCTCTGCCTCTCACTCCAGCGTTGACAGCCAGATATCTGTCTGGAGTTGAGACTCAATACTGGTAGCACTTGGTGTTGCACTGCTGTTGCATCGTTTCGGCCAGTTTCTAGTTTCGCACGCTCAATTCTGTGGCACAGAACCGCTATCATGACTTGGCCTAAGTCGTAGTAGAAATTCTATAGAATTTGAGGGCAAATAAAGTTGCATTTGGTGGTCGAATGTCGCTAGAATTCCTTTTCTTTTTCCATCATAAAATGGAATGAAATTCGATGGGGTTCTCTGGACCTTCAAGACGATCAATCATACGATGAATTTTTTCCAAAGTTATTCCTTTTTTTTTTAACTTTTTATGCGCATATTTTTCCGCATTCTTGTTGCTCTATTTTTTTGCAGTATATTACGCATACGCCACCGCGTGTTTGCGTGTTCAACTTTTAATACGCTCTCCGTTCAAATATCACAACGCACGCGGCGTTGCATTCATAAGTTGTATTTTTCTCTCTTTTTATTTTTTTTATATAATTCCTACTATATCTTCTGGTGTTGTTTTTCTTCGTTTATTTTTTTATTTTTTTTATCGAAAATGCGTGCTCAGCTAAGCAAAGAAATACTGAAACGTGCAATTTGTAATTGTTGTTGCAACACAGAACGCATGTGGCGCCCCATAATGGGTTGTACGTACGTACGTGTACCAGATTATAGCGCACAGACCACCACCGATAAACATAGCTCTCGTTGAGCACTCGTTTGCACTCGTATTTCTGTAGATTAGTGCATTCTTTCACCCTATCTCTCTCCCAGAGTGGCTGAGCAGCAGTAAAATGTGTGAGTTATCCTACAGACTGTACATTTGAGGTGTTTCAAGGGATAATTGGATTATTCCCAGAGCTCACATACAAATTATACGAATTTTCGGGGTCACCATTCGGTGGGGTCACCACTTGATTAATTTGCTGCTAATTGAAACCATTTCCCCGTCAAAGTTCAATCATTTTTGAATGCGTACGGGAATGGGTGGCACCCCTTTACCCTTGAGAGAGAGTGAGAGAGCGTGACGGAAGTGATTAATAAGCAAAGTGAGGCCGCATCAGCAGACAACAAGAGAACTTAAGAGAATGCAACAAATGCAAATCCCAGCAAAGAGAGACGCAGTGAGAGCTTGCGCATGCAACGCCTGGTGGCAGGGTCACCCCGAAAGAAACAAAAAAAAAAAAAAAACAAACAAAAAACGAACAAACTCTTTCCCTTGTAAATTTTGTGTGCGCTTTCGTGTGTGTTATCGCTGTGGCATTGCACCAACTACAACCTATAACGCAATTACATGCAACGCTCCCCCATTCCCCCATTCCCACTCCCAACCCCCACGCCAGTGCGTCTTGCACCCACGTGGCGCCCACTTATTTGCTTTTGGAGTGGGGAACGGATAGGGTTGGCGGGTTGGGCGGCCAAATCGCATTTTGCGTGCATCAATTATTGCGCATTTCTCAGTTGCGTTGTTCAATTTGTCTTCTTCTTTAGCTTTTTCTTTTTCTCTTTCTTGTTGCTTTATTTTATTATTTCGCTGTGTTCGCTGTTGCTGCTTTTATCTGACAGCCGCCGCCTGTTGTTGTACAATTATAATGCATAACACCCAGCGACTGAGTGGCAACAATAGGAAAAACGATGGGGGTACGGGGGGCAGCACAGGTAGAGGTAGAAATATTCGTAATCCACGTAGAGAGACGCTTTCACAGTTCTGGCTTTCGGATTTTTGGTTCTGTCTCTCTCACACAGTGCCTTAGCAGTAGAGGATGCGATTTTCGTGGAACTGTTTCATAATGGAACTTCCTTTTGAATCAAAAATTTCTCATTGGATGGTTTTACGAGTATTTTTCTCTATTAATATAAAGAAATCTATTAACCTTAATCGTGTAGGATGAGAATTTCTTTCCATCTTTTGATTTTAAGAGAAATCCAAGGCAAAACCTCGCGTTCGGTTCGGCTACGCGCCGCGCGTCATGCGGTAGCGCCCCTCGGTTGGTTGAGCGTCCTTTTGGTGTCTCATGGGCCACTTGATGGTGCAGTAATTGCATCGCCACTTTTAAGATGCAGTCATTGCATATCAACGTCCCAATGAAATCTGCTTCTTTTAGATATTTCTTATACTTTTTCTACCCGATCCTACCCCAAAGAGTATACATATTCTTGATCAGCATCAACAGCCCAGTCGATATAGCCTTGTCGGTTTGTCCGTCTAGTTCTACATCAACCAAATTTTGAAGCCAGACTACTGTGATATTACACTGTTACAAGTTTTAGATATTCAGCTCCCCATCTATCCACCTGGAAATCTATTTATTTGTCCATCTTTTTATTCATATATTTATTAATGCTATATTCAAACTTTTCTGATTTATTTATTCATACTATATCCAACTTTTTTCCATCCATTTTGTCATTGTTTTCATTCATTTTATTGGATTTCAATCAAAGTCACGAGAGTAATGAAATTGGGAAAACGTTAGGCACAGAAATATAAAAGGGGAAAAAGTTAAATCAAAACAAAAACTCAAACCCCCATGGGTTGTGATTTTTCGTTGCATGGGTCTCCCTTTACCATTAGTTATACCTCTGCCTCGCCTCCCCCCCCCTCCGACACACACATTTTCCCTGATTTTCCAGCAGAATTGCGTATGCGTGTGAAAAGCGGCGGGCGGGTGAGCGGTGTGCTGGCTTTTTGGCCGCTGCGTGACACATTGTGTGACTGACTTTTCAGCTAATGGCCAAAGGAACAACACTACCAACAGCAACAGCAACAGCAACAAACATTGGAGGCACTGCACTTGCACTGCCTGCTGCTGGAAAATGTTGACATGCAAGCCGGCACCCAGCAACCAGCAACCAGCCGCAGTCCAGTGCAAGACTCTGACCCATTGGCAATTAGCATTTTGGATGGAGTTGCATTTATTTATTGTTTTAACCAAAAACGAAAAGAAAAAAACTATATACCATAGGCACATACAAATACAAGCATATATCGTATATCGTTATATCTGATCGTTGTTTTTGGGGTACAGTTTGCAGCTAGAGTTTGCGTGTTCTCTGGCGTTCTCCACTGCTCTGGGTGTGTGTGTGTTTGTAATTGTGGATTAATTATAGCCAAGGACCCCACAAGATACAAATAAAGATACAAAATGTATCTCGTATCTCGGTCTATGTGTGTGTGTCTGTGCAATTTCCGTCCATTGGGGCACACACAGAACAAGGTTAATTCAGTTAGCCATTGTATCTGTATCTGTATCTGTATCTGTATCTGTGTGTTGTATCTACTGCCTGCCCGCTCGTACGCTCATTCGTTTGTTTGTTGTTTTAATTACGCTTCCAAGTTACATAATCATTTCAACTGATGAACACGCACACACACACACATCAGAGCATCGTCCCGTCTATTATTTTCCATGGAATGGCAAAGGAAGCCCCCCCCCCCCCCCCTCCCGATCATTGTTTTCTGAATTCAAAGAAAAAAACCCAAAGCTGACCGAGGGGCGCTGCTGCATAACGCTTTTGGACAGAGTTTTTTGGGGAAACAAAAGGTTTTTCTCAATGAGATAATACTGAACCGATCTTGCCTCGTATTAAATCCCCTATACCTTATCCAGAAGGGTATGTGTCTTTTGCAAAATCAAAACCCCGTTGGGGTTTCTTTTTGGGTGACAATTTCTGGTTTTTTTTTTGTCTTTCTTTCTGGCTTTGATTTGCGTTTGAAAAAGCACATCAAATAAACAAAAAAAGACAACAAAAAATGTTCACATGAACAATCCGGTTTTGTTTTTTTTTGTTTTATTTTAGAAATTGACAAAACATAGAAAAGCAGACCAAAGCGAAGGAGAAGCCGATGCCACTTCAACAGGCGGTCTATTTTTTGTGGATGCGAAGTTGGGAACACACTTTTTTGGCGGGGATTCCCTAGGGGAGTTGGTAGGGAGATTATAGATGAATGATATATTAGTCCCGCCATCAAGTGACGCCCAAAATCGAAGCTTCTCACGATCCGATTTTGGGCAGACGCGCAACAGATGGTCGCTGCTGTATGACGCGTGAACTTTGTGTTCCAGGGTTGTATTGGAGAGCAATACTAGGGTTTTCATGGGGGTTTTGGGTGCTAATATTTATTATTTTTGTAATATTACTTATTTATTAAATTTAAGGCTAATATAAAATATTGTAATATTAATTTACATGAAAACTTTGAAATATTTCTATAATTTCTGTCATTTTATATAATTTTAAAATTTTACCTAAAACATGGGTATACTGAATGTTTTATTTAAATAATCTTCTGATTTGGCTGTGTGTGTGTGTGTCTGAAAGAAAGGCCTGACCTTTTTGTCCATGTCACTAGCTTTGGTTTTTGGCGGCAATTAGAAACCGAATTTCACCGTCAGAGAGAGAGAGAAAGAATCGGCAAAAAGCGGCACCAGCGACCACTTCATTTTGACCATTGCAAAATTTGTTTCCCATGACTTTGGGCCAAAATGGTGGCAAAAAAAGAAATAGATATAAAAATAAAAGGTAAAAGAGAACTTTCGAAAGTTGAGACAGACGAAGAAGCCGCCGCCGCCGCTGCCGCGGAATGAACATAAAAGAGTAAAAAAAAGTGCATAAATTTGGCATAAATAATGCCCTCACCTAAGCAGCACACCCCTCGAGGTCTGGGCACTGGGCACTGGACCACCCCCTCACGACTTTGAAGCGTTGAAAAATGATGACAACTCGCCCAGCGAACGATCTCTGTGTTGGAGAAAGAGAGTGAAAGATATATAGAGAATTGATAGAGCGGTGAAGGATGAGGAGGAGCAGTTGTGAAAGATCGATGGTTGAATGCGATTCGATTCAAGAGAAGAGGGCGTGTAAGAGGATCAGGATCAACCATAGATTGTTGCCCTTATTTTGTAGTTCCAAAAATCGAAGATATGTATTTGGGTATAGCGATCTTTTGATCCCTGAGAAGGGATATTCTTTGGAAGCTTTAATGCATCCGATCTGCAGCATTCCAAGATCTCAGAGTTACGATTTTTATACAAAATTTTCGGAGCAGAGCTCTTTCTGATAATCGGCATTATACCTGGGGGAATACAATCCTTTCTGAAGGAATACTGGTAAAATCCATTCAATCCCTACACTCTATAGGGGAAAAAGATGTTTACATTTCTATGAAAATTTGCAAATTTTGTACTTCTTGAAGGACTTTAGGACTGCTTACCTCCAGGCAGTGCCAATGGGTTCCAGGAAGGGGTCTGCCATTTTCCATTTGAATTATCCTCTTATATTTAAAGACTCAAATAAATATCAGTTTAAATTGCCCAAGATTATAAATTACAAACTACAAATAAAAACTATTAGTAATAGCCTCCACCCAATTAATTTCCAGCAAACCAAAAAAAGATCAAATGATTAATAAAATTCTTCTATGCTGAGGCCTAAACCAAAAACAAAATTCGCGAGTCTATTGAACTTTTGTGCCGCGCAAAAAGTAGTCCCAAAATCGAAAAGGTTCAATGAACCTCCGCCGTGCGGCCAACAAAACTATGAAAGAGATCAACGACACGCACTAAAATTGTTCAAGCAGACAGACAGGGACAGCGATAGAGAAAACGTCGGCGACAGCGACAGCAGCACTTCAATAGGCCTCAAAACCATGCAAAAAAAAAAAAAAAGAGGCAGAGGCAGAGGCAGAGGCACGCACAAATTTCGCAAAAGTCAATGAACTCTGGTCTGGCTACGACGGCAACGTTCTCTCGGCAACAAAAACACAGCTGAGAAATTCGCAATCACACACACACAAAAACAAAAACAAAAAAAAGTGCGTAGCATACGGCACACGCATCGAAAAGAAAAAGCAAAAACAAATACACAGCAAACGCAAACGCAAAGAAAATGTTGCCAAAAATTAAGCCTTGGCCTGCTCTCGCTCGCGGTCTCGTCTGCGTCTCTCTCTCTCTCTCTCTCTCGCTCTTTCTGTCAACATTTTTCAAAGTCAAGTTGAAGAGCAGCGTGGCCGCCGTGAGCGTCCGCCTCTCTGTGTGTGTTTGTGTTTTTGCGATATTTTTTGCGAATTCTCTTTTTCACGCCGCCTCGTCTTCCACTCTCTTGTTGCGTACGTGCGAGGTTCTCTCTGATTCTTCTAATCGCCTGCTTGCTCGCTCGCACCCACTGAGAACGCTTCTAATCGCGCGCTCGCTCGCTCGCACGCTTATCGCTTGCCGTTTGCTTACGCAATTTCGCGTATGTTTGGCAAACACCAAGCAAAAACGAAAAAAAAAAAACAACAAAAGAGTATGAAAAGCAGAAAAAAAATATAGATAGAAACCAGCGTTTTTTTTTTTTTGCTGGTTTCGTTTATCAGTCACACTTGACATTTTTGTTTCGGGTGGGGGTGCATACACATAATAATAATATATATTATATATATGCATATATACTCCGATACATAGCTGATGATATATTGAACGAAAGGATGCACGAAACATACATATTTATATCCAGGGATCATTCTAAGTGATATTTTACCTAGGATATTCATCAATCCATAGAGATCCAATAGCTACATCCATAAAGAAATAGCCTTTCAGGGTTTAATGATTTAAGAATGCAGTAACGAAGACACATGGATAGATCCACAATTAAATACAGATAGAAGAAAGCTGGCCTTCAGAAAACTTAGTTTTTTAAACGAAATATTCTATTCTATTCCCAAAGTAGAATCTTCATTCACTTCTTCTCCTTAAAATCATAATGACTATGGTTTGTCTTCAAAAAATAAACCTAAATAGCACAAAATATTGTAAGAAAAACTATTCATAATTAAATAAATAATAAAACATTTAGTAAATATTTTATTATATTTAAAAGTATGACTCTCCCTTAAATAAAACCCAAGAAAATCCTTTAGAATGTGTTCTTTTCAAATTCAAACTCCCTTTAAAGTGCATTTGCCCTAGAAGAGTTTATTACTCTAACAATTATATACCTACATTTATTTAAAAACGTGTATACATTTTCACATTTAAAACCTACCTCTTTTTTTTTTATTATCGCAAGCAAAAAACGAAAGAACATAGAGAGGCACGTAGGCATCGTGCCCACAATCTACAAAAATATACAACAGAAACAATTATAGCAAACAAATAGAAGAAGAAACTACTTAAACAAATGAAATCTGAAGCTAAAACCATAAAAATATAATGTTCTTTAAACCAGGAAATAAACACAATCCAAGATCACCTTTTCCATGAGTCTTTTTGGTATAGTATTTATTCTGAACATCTGCAATTTTCTGATTCACTTTTGACATTCGGAAAACTGCATGAAAAAGTATCTTTTACTGTCAGCTGTTCAAGACCGTTTGGCCTTTTGGCATTTCAGCTGAGAAAATCCAAGCGATACAATCATTAATTAATGACAGGTTTTCCTTCGATTTCCATAGGCCAATGGATGCGAAATTCGTCTTCCGCATTTGCAAAACAAAAACAAAAAAAAAAGCAACTACAACAATATTCCATGTCTGGGGGAGCAGCATATGTTATCTGTATCTGTTAGATTTCGTATGTAGGTCAAACGCACGAAAAAAAATGGCAAGCAAAATGTGCAAAAAAAAAATTCGCACGCACTCACAAAAAGAAAAAAAACAACAAAATCAACATGGAAGCCTTTACTCGCCGGCTGCGTAGATTGCGTATACGCAATGTGTGTCAAGGACAGATATGTGCGAATTTTTATAGTTCCTCTGCCCGCTGTCGCTGCCCCTCTATTTCTCGGCTACACTCTCGCAAAATGTTGAGAAATATTTTGTTCAGCTAAAATTAAACCCAAGAACAACAACAGGAACAATGGCAACGCACCTACTGAACTAATTTGCTCAGTGCTTCAGTGTGTGTAGATTGCGTGTGAGTGTGGTGCGTATCTGTGTGGGTAGCATTGAATTTCAGCTGTGCGACAACGCACACCAGCCACCAGCCGCCAACAGCAGGGCCCGCTAGAAACACTTTTTTTTGTTGTGCCATTTCGTCTCTGGGTTTTTGCAATTATTCGCAATTCACGCCCACGGTCAAGCCAAAGGTCAGCCCACAGACGGAGGGGGAGACCCACAGACCCCAAAAATGAGCAATGAATATATGTACAGACATGCATATATCTTTATGTAGCTATAATTTCCTCTATATATACATATATACATTTTTTTTTTTAATTTCGCCACGAAATTAAGTTGGAGAAGAAACTACAAAACTACTTGGAAAACGATCTCAACGCATTCAAGAATAATAAATGCTCTATGTCAAGTTTAGTTAAAAAAAAAAAAAAACCAAGACATGTTTCACGCGTCTTGCAGCTATGCCCCTCGGTCTGTTGAATCTGTTGTAACGCTCCGCCAATGTTGCATACCCCATGGCAAAGTCAGTCTGCCCTTTAGCCGCATGGTTAGGGTATCATTTCGCACACACAGATACAATCTTTACTGTATGCTTGTGTGTGTGTGTCTAACTGTAGTGTGTCCCATCGCAAGCAGCTGTGCTTCTGGGTTCCTCTCTGCCCTACTCGTCGCTCGTCTCTCACTCTCTCTGCCTCTCTTCTTCTATGTATGCCAAATTTCCAATTGGGTCGCACGCACAAGGTACGTTTTTGCGAATTTATGTCTGTGCTTGTGTTAGTAGTGTATCTGTGTGTGTTTGAGAGCTTTTTTTTTTCGCTAGCGGAGCGCGTTGATCGCGGAAACGAAACAAAAACTTTTGTTGTTGCTGTTGCTGTTGCGGCTGCTCTGCTGCCGTTGCTGTTGCTGTCTCTCCGTCTCCCTCTATCTATCTGTATCTGTATCTGAGTGCGAAACACAACGAACGCATTGCGTAATCGGCGCTGTACTTTTGCCTTCGCGAACAGCAGCTTGACAACACACAACAAAAGCAAGCGGCACCAAAAAAAAAAAGAAAAACCAGTAGAAGGGCAGAGATGTGTTTGGTGGAGGGCGGGTGTGCGGGAAGGGATTAGGCTAGTTAATGCTACTTAGTTTAGCAGCAGCTTTCGACTAGTTAGCGCCTCACGGAAATGTGTTTGGGCATGCACAGAGACATGCGAGTGGGCAGATACATCCATTGATAGTCCAAACAGATGTGCAGATACAAAGATACTTAATTTAAGAGATGGGCTCCCAACTGTAGATAATTGCTTTATGCGATCTGCATAAATCTTGCGATCAAAGAATGAATTGGGATATATTTTATATTGAATTCAGTGCTTCCCATTAAGCTTTAGGAAAGGTTTCTTTAAATTGTATGTATAGATGTATGTGTAGATAAAGATGTATCTTTATAATCATATTACAATGTACAAAAATAGTTAAAAGTCAATTGGCAATGACAGAAACAGATACAACGCAATGCGAGTGCCCCTGACGTCGACGTCAATTGGTGGCCAATGACGCTGCCCCCCATCCCCGCTCTGAAACTTTTTCCTGTGCGTAAGCGGCTATAAATGTAGAAGAAAATAAAAGGAAAAGATACAGACCCAGATACAGATACAAATACAGATAGATAGCCGCGAAAGGCAGGTAATGCTGCCAATGGATGACTCAAAGCACCAGCAGACGCAGTAGCATCGAATTGAATTAGCAAAAAAAAAAAATGAGAGTCACTGGCAAAGCAGTAGGTGATTAAGGTGGGTGGCAGGGGGGGTGTGGGGGCTAAAAAACTTTTTACAAGATTCTACAGAAAGTTTTACAGAAATTATGCAGAGAGAGACGAACAATCCTGGAAAGTTAAATGAATGGAAAACATTAATGGAAAATTAAGAAATGCAAAAAGATTAGACAAAGATCATAGAAACTTTTCAGAGAACACACGAATAATGAGTTAGCTAATAATTATAGATGTTGAGCGACTGAAAGCAAGAGATAATATAATAAGGCTTAAAGGAATCGACGGCCTGAGAATATATTATTTTTTTAAAGGGCAAGAATCTATAGTTCCATTCAAATAATATCTATTAAACCCATATGCTCAAATAGTAATCAAAAATAAGAAAGTATCAAATAATATAAAAAAATCTTATGGCCAAGTTTTTAAAAACAAAATTTTTTTCATATTTTGATGAAATTGCAATTTATTTAGAATATAATTCCATTAGCCCTTCTATGGGCGATAAATACCAGATTTTCATCCAAAGAATTTATGAAATTTCGTTTGGTGCTTGGCTTCCTTCAATTCCAGACTTTTATGCTAAAATCTATCCAGAAATCTATGGATATTTTTGCAAAAACACAAAGTCTTTTCCCTTAATTACTATGAATCCTTTTTGCAACGTATCTATTACTTTAATTCTGTTACTTCAAATGAATTTTGTGGAAGAAGTCTGCCCAAAGAACAGGTAGAATACGAAAATGTTCGCATAAATTCCACATAAAATACATCCCAAAGAAATCTTTGCAGTAGAATTCCCAAAAAATCAGAAAACCAAAAAAGAAGAAGCAGAACGATCGTCGCATAGGCAGAAAAAACAGAAAGAACAAAAAAAAAAAACGCTACCCAGAGAGGCATTCCACTGACGGTTGACTTTTGCTTTTGTGTACAGTTGTTTCAGGCTGTTGCCTTTTTTTTTTTGTTTTTTTTTTTTTGCTTATTTTTTCTTCTTCTTGTGGTGTTTCTTTCGTGCTCTATGCGGAATTGAATTGTGCTTTTGTGTGTGTTTGTTTCTGTGTTTCTTCTTTTTTCATTTGCGAAATTAGCGAATTTTTGTGTGTGTTTGGGGGGTAAACGCACAAAAGCGCGTTAGGAATCAGCAGTAGAAGCAGTCGAAAACGAGCCAAAAAATAAGAATAAGAACGACAGGGACAGGGACAGGCAGAGAGAGAAAGAGAGAGAGAGAGAGGAAAAAGTAACAGAAGAGCTCTGTCCCCAAAATTTAGGTCAAATGCTCAACTGCCGAAGCTGACGCTGACGTCGACATCGCTGCTCTGCTGCGTGTCGATTGGCAAAAAAAAAGTGTTTTTTTTTTTGCGAATTTCTTTACCCTAGAAAAGAAGGGTATAGGGTGAATCGAATCGGTGAAAAAAACTACAAGAATCCGAAAAAATCCAAAGATTATATATTCGTATATAGTAAGTTGAGTTAAACTCTAAGGTACACGATTTTTGTAGCCTAGATTTTGAGTTCACTCTTTGGTTCTATGGTTCAACCATGTTTAATCTCGAAATCTGCGCTTCGAACAGACTCAGTGGATCTAATAGGGCATCAATGGATGCGACCCCAAAGCGCTGGCATTAGTTTCTAGCGTTTTTTTCGCTTTTATTTTTTGCGTTTGCTGATTTCATTTATCTTTTTTTCGGGTTCTCGCCGTGTGTCGGTTAATGTTTTATTAGCTATCGTTGTAGTTGTAGTTGTACTTGTTGTTGGCGCTTTAACTAACGGCTCATCACAACGATGTGTATGGCCCGCCCGGTTGGAAACCAGGCAGTTCCCCAAAAAGTAGCCCCTCAAAAGCAGAAGCAACAGCAACAGAATCACTCATAAAGAAGGAAATATCGAAAATTATGCTAGGATTAAACAAAACAAAAAAACAAGGGTTTTGCAGTTTTGTACGATATTTTTGGTATTTTTCTCAGAAATTGATTGGGTTTTCTTTTGAAATTAAAATTTATGTTTAAGCCTCTTCTTTAAGGCTTAGCCTCCGTATTTTATATTTCTAGTATGTTTGATAGAACTTTTTATATTTTTGATAATATTCATGGAGATTACATAGTATTAAAAGTCTTCATAGTATTTTTGATGGTATTTCTTAAAACTTTTATTGCAATTTCGATAGTATTTTTGGTAGATTCCCTAGTATTTTTAGTGTTTGTAACAGTATATATCGTATTTTGACCAGTCCAGTCTGACCGAAGACAAGGAAAAGTTACTAAACGAAGTGGAAATGCGTAAGAGGTAGAATGACGAGCTACAAGCTGTGGCCGACCAGAGAAAGACAGAGCTCAATGCCGCCCTGGGGGAGCTGCGGATCGACGAAAATCGACTTTCGGACGAGGAGGACGTTATTAACCATCTAAGAACGAATAATGCAAACCTCGTCACTGAAATCGCGTTGCTCCGCTGGTTGCAGATGAAGTACAAAATGACTGAGAAATGCTTGACTAAAAAGTTGGAGGAAGCGAACGATAGGATGACCATTATACAAGACGAATTAAAGTTCGTTCACGATAGAGTTCGGGCATGGAACAACAATGAGCCAATGAATGAACCACAAATTCGTCCAGTGATTGAACAGCTGCAGGAATTATCCAACTCAATCGACAGTTTCAGCAACAATGAGCCGCAGGAGAATGAACCACAAACTTGTCCATTGGACTATCAATTCGGTGCAGTGTTAAAATATTTTGAAGATTATCATGGGGGAGCATCCACTCGACGTGAGACCAACATTTTGTCCCAATGAGGTCTATGGGTTTGCTCCATGAGATACTGTTGAACGGTACAAATGGCTCGTTCCCAATTGGTTTGCGGACCTGACTTGATCGATTTTTTAGCAATCTTCTTTGATTTGACCTTTTTCTTCTGTTTGCTTGAGAGTTTTTCAGCTGTGGTGCCAATACTGCCACTACCAGCCGACCCGAAACGTGTTTCATATCCGGAGCCGAACCTGGATGTGGATCCTGAGGGAGAGCTTGACCCAGACCAGCTTTTGGGGCTCATCGTTCCACTTTTTCGATTCCTTTTCTTTCCTAGTCTGCGTTTTCTCTGTTTATTCTCCGGGCTGCGACTTTCGTATCCCTTTGATCCTTTTATCGGAAGTTTTGGCACTGGCGTCGGCGTCAGAGACCGGATCCTGCGGCCAGAGGCTGGCGACACCCACACAGCCTTCTTTGACGGAGGACTTTGGGTGGCGGCACTCCTTGGCGATACACTCCGCAAATTGTCGTAAATGGGTTTCTTGGCGTTCAGTTGGGACCTCATCCTGGATAGTTTCCGCGGTGGCTTGTATGCCTCCACTGTGTACATTGTCTGTCCGGTGTTGCCCGCCGAGGAGCGGCCCAAGGTCCAAAGACCGTTTCGTTCCTTTTCGAAGGCACTGTAGATGAGGTGACGCGGCACTGGAATGGGCAGCTCCGCATGGCGTTGCTGCGAATAGAGAGTAGGCATTAGGGATTAGGAATTCTCTCTCTTTTAGAGTCCGGTTCCAAGGACATACCGAATTGTAAAGCTGCCGCTGTCTAATGCTTAGTTTGGGCCAACCGATGGCCGCCCGTTCGAGGCCCTCGTCAATGCTGCAATTGTGCATGATGCACATCTCCCGGACACAATTGTAAAACTGCAGGGGAGTCGCATCGCTTGGCCTGAATCGTCCCAGGGCCTTGATCAGTCGGGCCCGTTGCTCTTTCTTCTCCTTCTCTGACAGAGGCGTCTCCGGTTCGGCACTTGTCACTCCCTCAACCCGTTGCTGGTCTAGTGCCATCGTTTTCGAATGTTTTTGCACACTGAAAATTTAAAGATAAAGATCAAATTTTAAGCAACGGAAATTTTGTATTATGTTTAGTGTCTATTCGGAAGTAGGACTCTGAACTCTGAACAAAAATGGGAGCTCAATGTAAAGACAAATGAAGGGAAGGCATGGGACTACTTCGTGTGGCAGCCACAATGGAGGAAACCAGTGTTGTCAAATGCTAGAACCGGTTTAACGGTTGAAAAGTTGTCTAGCTTTTCACTTAACTTTCGTATAATTTTGTTGGTTCCAATCAATCAAATCGATCAAATTTTGGTATCAATTTTCGTTTTGGTTTCGTTGCACTTCGAGCCGATCGATCCGATGTACAGTAAATATGCAGATCCATTGTTCATTCTAACCGTATAACAGCTGCTTATCCTCCTCTCTCCTCTCCCCACCATTCTTCCTCTCTCTCTCTCTCTCTCTTCGTTAGTTCCACCTCTCATTGTTCCGCTGAGCTAAGTGTGTTTTTTGCACACTTGAGCGGGCTTTGGGTTAACCTTGAACATGTGTGTGTGCGCGACGATTGTGCGATTCTTTTTCTGCGGTTTCTCTCTCCTTCCCTGGCCGATCTGTCTCCCCGTCTCACTCTAACAAGTTCTAACACGTTTTGCGCGTGCGCCACATCGAATGCAGTCGACAGAGGAAGACAATGAGAATGAATGTCACAAGGCAAACAACGTACTGGGGAGCAGGGAAAGAGAATTATGTTTATACGAAACTGAGATTTCCAGATCTAATGGAAAGAAACCAAAGAGATAGAGGGAGGGAGAGAGGGAGCTTTGAAGTTGATCCAAGAACTTTGATGGAAGTTCTGGAACTTCGAACTTTTGAAGGCAACAGCTTGAAGACTCTATTTCTATAAGGTGACTTTCGGTATCTGACCTCCATCTGTATCTGCATCTTCATCGTACATCTCCATAGGTAGATCTCAGCAGGGAAGGGATACGAGATTACAGAAAAAGCCTTTAAGGGGCCACAACTCGACAAAACCTCGACTGTGCTTAAACTATGTCAATTTTTGGGCTTCCCTTTGATTCAAATCAATTTTCCTACAGCACTAAATACTACCATATAATTTCGATAACCCATAGATTCATACGAACCATAGAAACGTATTTTTTCTACAAATAGCTATCGTTTATGAGACATTTATTCAAGGATGCATAATATCTCTATTCTCAATAGTGTTCCTGGTGTTTGGTTCCTTTGATCAATCAAGTCTCGAGGTTCGAGGGTACACCTCGACACCAGCTCTCTTTATGGAGGCCTAAGGGCCTCCTAAGGGTCTCTCCACTTTTGACATTTATTTCCTAGCAATGGGAACTGTGGGCTTGTTTGTGTCCATGGGCTAAATGGCAGCCTGAAAATGGCAGCCAATGGGTTAAACGTGTAGACACAAGGCCTCTCCCTCGCACCCTTTGCACGGGCTCGGGTGCAAACTATTTGCCATCCCGCACACACACACACACACACACACACACACACGCACTGGAGGCGGCGGCCCAAGCAACCCTTACCGCCGCTGCGTGACTGCTAGAACAACCCCTACCTTCATCCACCTTCTTCTACCCTTGTGTTCTCCACCCTCCTCCAACCCCACCGAAGCTGCTGAATGGGGAACCATTCGTTCGACCATTAAATGCGTTTCAGCCAAAGAAAAGAAAGAGGAATCGAAATAAGCAGAAGAGAAAAGCAAAACGAAAGAGAAAGAGCAAGGAGTGAGTGCGAATGCGAGTGCTAGTGTGAGTGTATATTTCTCTAGGTCTGCTGCTGTTGTCCTTAGCTGAAATTGAGCTACCCCTACTGCCTACCTATCCACATCCACATCCACATCCTTTCCTATCCACACACACACACACACAGACACGCAAAAACCATACCACGCCTACTCTCTGACCTACACTGAAACAAAACTAGGATGCTGATCCTATAAATACTTGAGCAGGAGCCTACAGAAAAACTTTCTGCCAGGCAACCAGCAATCCGCTTGGTAAAACTATAAACTTTCACATTTCTGCTTGGCTTAAGAATGACTTTCTCGTGGGTATCCCTTCAATCATTCAGAATCTTTGAAGTTTTAGATATTCTTTGCAGAACATCTCTGCATATTCCAATCACTTAAATTTGAGGCCGTATCGCGTGTTGAAACGTTAGCGAATCGACCGAGGGGCGCTGCTGCATGGCGAAGGGAAAGAGATTGCGACGAATCTATATACAATTCAAATTGAACTGAACATAAAAGAGCTACAGATCAATAGTTATAATAGTTATAAATACTAATTAGGGTATAGGTCCTTTAACTTCTAGAAGTATCTAGATATTCTTCAAGTAGGATGAAGCTCGCAAAAGATCTGCATTTCCATGAGTATTTTCCAGAGGATACATCCCATATCTATTATAGATCCCCCCCGTTTTTGGTTTCAGTGTAATTTTGTAAGCCCTGTTTTCGGGCTTTGCGTGTTGTTTGTTTTCTGGGGATGGAGATTGGGGGCTGGGCTGTACAACAAATATTTGGACTATTGCTAGACATTCAATATGCACACACACACACACACACACACACACACACACACACACACACAGTCACACCCAGGCCTCACACGATGCCTGTGTTACCTGCATTCTGCTTCACCCTACAACCCACCGTATACCCTACTTAAACCCTAAACACGGCGCACACACTTGCCACACATTCTACAATCAATTTGTAGGCGTGTGCATGTGCGTCCCACAGAGCACAGAGCCCAGAGCCCAGAACAGGGCCAAAAGCAGCGGCCATTGGAATGAAGTTATAGTATAGCCCCAGCCCTAGACACAAGTGCATTATATATCGCACAGTATATATGTATGTGTGGCATGTGCATCTCCCTTTTGGCCCGAACGAATCGCTGGAGCGTATAGTGTGTGTGCGAGCGAGCGGGATGGGATAAGTGCAGAGGGTTTAAGGAGGGTTGATATGGGAGGGGGTTCGGTGTGTGTGTCTCGTGTGAAAATATGTTTTCTTTCATTTTTTTTATTATTTCTCTTTTTTTTTACACAATTTGCATTTGCGCAAAAAGTGCAAAAGTTGACACACGCAAAACCCGGCAGGCAGCTTATTAGTGTCAATGTGTGTGAGAGTACACACACACACACACACACACAAACACACGTCAGTGTGTGTGTGTGGACGCCATTTTGCTGGCCAGTTTACCCACTTGTCCCCCCTTTTCTTCCTTTTTATTTATAATTTTATTTGTATTTTCTTTTAGTTTTTCTTTCCTTTTTTTTGTGCACTTAATGAAATTCTTTTTTAACCTAGGAGTAGGTTAACCATCACCACTAAATATAGCTAACCATCTCTCTCTCTCTCTCTCTCTCTCTCTCGTTGCAGGTGAGTCGGAGGTTTTTATTTATTAATGGAATTTTCACTTACCCTTGGGAAATGGAAGGGACAGAAAAACTTGACGTCACCCAATGGAAAAAAAATTTGTAATACTCTGCTAAATGGCATAAAAAGAAAAAATATGTAGAGGAAAAGGTTGAATTCGGATGGGTGTTAAAGGTAAATGTGAAAAAAAGTTGCCTCTATAAATCAATTGAAAATAATTTGTTCGCTTTCGTTTCGTTTGCTTTGTTAATGAGAATTGAATTGATCCATTGATTCCAAGTTAATTGGCATCCTAGCACGGGGAGTGAGATAATTGCATTCGACTGTTGGGGAATTTTTCGAAAGAATTTTAAAGGCAGACTGGAACATTTCAATAATAAATGAGTGTAGGAGGAAGTCGTAGAGAATCGATTGCCAGAAGTAGATCGATGAAAAGCGTAAGAAGAGTACATTTCAAAAGGTGTTCAAAGGGATATACTGGGGCTTGGCATCGTCTGATGAAGAAAGACCAAAGATCTGAGGGATGAACTGGTTGTAGTATCTACTGAGGTTCCCCGATAGGAACTCTAAGCCCCTGAATCGTAGTACTTTCAAGAAAGACTTCCAAATAGTGCTCGGTATCTTTTTCCTCC
Organism: Drosophila persimilis; assembly: GCF_003286085.1. Taxonomy (NCBI): domain Eukaryota; kingdom Metazoa; phylum Arthropoda; class Insecta; order Diptera; family Drosophilidae; genus Drosophila; species Drosophila persimilis. The sequence goes on from NW_020825346.1 coordinate 1,439,555, forward strand.
AGAAGTTGCCCCACAAAACCAATAGAATCAGCAGTTAAAAAGACTGTTATTCCCCCCACCCGAAATATCATCAGAATTTGCTGCCTCATTTGAGGAGGACTCCTCTCGGAGGCCTTCGTTTTGCTCTGTGTGTGTGGGCTGCTGTGTGAAAAAGTTGCGTAAGTCAACAAACAAAAGCCCAAAGAAGTGGAAGAATCTCGGAGGCTGTAGGAGGAAGAATAAGCGAGGACTGGCTGTAATCGAAAGAATTGCAGAACAAAAACAAACAACAACAAATAAACATTAAACAAAGTAGCAGTTAAGCAAAAAAATATGAGATGAATATACCCCAAATACCCTTTCAATTGAGAGATTTACTCAAAACTGTATATACTCGTTCGTGCCACGTGGGAAGGGTACACGGACTGCAATGGGGATTGCCTTTCGATTCGATTCAAACTGAAATTAAGGCCTAATAATATCTTCCAGGTAGAGAGCCCAGATCTAAACACAGAACGTGACAAGAGTTCACAGAAATCAGTTTTTTTTCCCCGTCATCCCTGCTGATCTTCTCTCTCTCTCTCTTTCTCTCTCTCTGTTTTCCTGTGGATGTTGCAAGTGTTGCGCTTTTGGCATTTTCTGGCATGACGGAATGGGGGCCCCAGCTGCAACCCACGAAAGATTGGAGCAGAGCAGAGCAAAGCAGAGCGACAGCGACAGCGAAGCCAGCGCAGCACCTACACTTTTGCCCCGAAAGCTACTTGGCAACCTCCTACTGACTCTTCCAGCTTCCAGATCCACAGCATCTTGAGTCCCATACCCTTTCCCCTATGACTACAAAATAGTTCTACATTTGAAGTTCCTTAAAATTTGATTGGAATGGATTGGGATTGGGATTGGGATTCAATTACATTCGAAGAAACCTAAAAGGTATATCAAACGAATGTTGAGCCACGCGTGATGCGGCAGCACACCTCTGCTTCGTGTCGAATTTATTGATTTTCCCAAGACCATCTAGAGCGTAATACTGTTTCCTTATATTCCACGATAAGAACAACAATTTCTTCATAAAAATCGTTATCGCTGATCGATATCAAATCGATAGATTTTATATATACATATATGGCATCCTTGGCTTATTTTTGGTAATATATTGGATTCTTTTGCATTCTCTTATTTCTATAATTTATCGTTTACAGTTTGCTATCGGTAAATGTATCGATTAATTACCAGTCAAATCGTTTCTTCCCGTAAATCGTCTGTGTTAGGGCATTCTGTGTTCCGTTTTCCTCCAAAGCCGAGTCTTTTTGTCTTTCTTCGGACTGAAGTTGTGGCTGCTGCTGCTGCAGCTTCTGATGTTGTTGCTGTCGTTGTTGTTGCTGTTGCTGTTGCTGTTGCAGTTGCAGGCGGCTGCTGCCTATCGTCGTTGCACTTTGGTTTTGCTGCACGCAGAGCACGCATTTTCAGCGTGAAATGCAATTTCTGCGCCAGAGGAATTTCAATTGTGTTGGTGTGGCCACAGCGGAGCGGCGAGGGGCAAGGTGGGAGTGCAGAAAGGAGCTGGCCGGTGAGAGGGGCATGGACTCTGCGTATGTGTATAATTTGGTTTCCTTTTGCCGGTTTTGAAACTCCCGCAACAAAACGGATGGATGATGGGCCCAAGTCAGTCTCGGTTCTCTCCGGTTCTCCGGTTCTTCGGCTCTTCGGCTCTTCGTTTCTCGATCTCTCGGTCTCGGAGTTTGCGCAGTTTTTGGTTTGTCAGTTCGTCAGTTTGTCAGTCTGTCAGTCAGTCAAACGCACGACGCTCACGCAGCAGATCACGCAACTCTGCCAGAGAAAGATGCTCTCTGTATGATTTCCCCAGACTGGGGACCCAGTCCCACTCTTGGGCCCCACACCCCCCTCCTCCGCCCCACCTCTTCTTTTCTCCTCTCTGCAAATTTTTGCCGTCCGACCATCGCATTCCTGCCTTCAGCTTCAGCTTTGGCTGTGACTTTGGCTTCAGCTACTTCTGCTTTTCCACCTCCTCCGCTCCACTCCACTCCACTCCACTACTTGTTTTGTTTTTTTGTTTGTTCCTTTTTTTTTTTTTTAATGTTAGTTGAACTTGGAGGCCAAAGCAAATTGCAGTTCTACACAATTTCCAAGACGTCAAAATCTATTGTTGCTCTGAAGTTCCTGTTCTTGGCTGATCTGCAGTTTCTGCAGCGGGTGCTGTAGGAAATCTTATTTGAATGAAAAAAAAAAAAAAAAAAAACTAGAAACAGAAGAGAATCTCGACTGGGATCTTGATAAGCAGATCAAAGTGGAGCATGTGAAGAGAATTCTCAAAGTGGCAGAGAACTGTACTGCGAATTGTAATTTGTGTCATGGATATGCCATATCTATGATCTATAATTGTTTCTCCAGCAACTGGCGTCTCAGACATCATCTATGCCCTCGTAAATACCGATTGATTTAATTTCTTTTTAAATTTAATATTTGAATATTCGAATATTTGCAGAAATCTATACGTTTCGAATACCAAAAGATTAATAGATTTCATTTGAAAGAATTGTGAAGGCGGTGAAAAGACTTCCGGCTTCATGAGCTCTATATCTCAAATATCTCATATATTTCGGAAAGTTTTCAGTTCGTTTGAACATCTTAAGGTTCATTCCCCCATCGGTGGGGACCTCCCGTTGTTTGCCACCATCCTAAAACCCATTGACCTTTCGCATTATTTCCATTAAAATTCATTATGCACTATCCTGCTGTCTCTATCTGGTCGTTCATGGTCGTCCTTTGTCCACTGTTTTCCTTCGATACTTGTTTATACACTCGTATATATTTTATTTATCATTTTTGTGGCGTTTCTTTCAATTAAAATAATTACGATAATTATATAGTTACTGTTGCCCAGTGCCCAAAGGACCTTTGTGGCAGGAATACCCTTGTGGCGGCGCAACCCTTCTGCCCTCTTCCGCCAGCGGCAGCATTATTTTATTATTTATTTTATAGATTCCCTGGCATTTGTCGCCCAGACATGCGACAGCACTGAACAGAGCCAAAGCTAGAGCGAATTACGCAGAAATTGCCATGAAAATTGCTCGATTTTGACCCTATCCATTCAGTACATTCCTGCAGGTCCTTCAGCTCCTGCTGCTCCTGCTGCTCCTCCTCCTTCTGCTGCTTAACCGGCGGGTCTCTCTGGTCACATAATTAGCCCCTGAGTAAATAATTAACATAAGTGGGGGGACGAACTCGGACTTGGCCTCGGACTCCTCTGGTGGCAGGCAGCTGGAACGTGCCACCGCTGGAACGAGTATTTTCAAAAGGCACGCGTTTACCGAATACAAGTATGTGTGTATATGGAATATACATATATGTCTATATATATATATATATTTTTTTGGCAACTACTCCTTGTTGGATCTTTGATTCGCTTCGTGTTTGCGCCTTGTTTTTCAGCTTGTTTTTTTTTATTATCCTTATCCACATCTGCCTTCGGGTCATTCCTGCATTTAAATCGATAATTTGCATGTGAACGGACAGAGGGGCTTAAAGTTTTTTGGCAGGTGAAAGAAGAGGGGGAAAGATACAAATATATCTCTGTACAAGATACAGATTATATTTTGGGGTACGTACAATCCACAAAATAGTATTCTTGGAGAGTATATTTGACAGATTTATGTTCCATATAAAAGTACTCCCTCATTGCCGAAAATTGATCTCAAATTGTGCTACAATTTGACAGAATCCCTCTCTGTGGCTCCTCCAATTCTGTGCCACTTCATGCTGTGGCTTTTGTGCTGCCGGCGCGCCCTGCAACTGGTCAAACCACAAATAACTGCAGGTCCAAGACCTTCCCAACAAAAATACAAAAAAAAAAACAAAAAACAGAAACGGCCCAAAAGGCTAAGCAAAAACTGCTGTCCGTTCGTGCCGATGTGCTACTCTTTTTTTTTTTTTGCCCAGAGTGTGGTCCTCCGTTTTTCCGTTCTCGACTTGCAACTCCTTTTTGGACCACAATCAATGCCTGGCTATTTCTTTGGCCTCTTTTTTTTTTGTTTGGTTTGGTTTGGCTTGGGTTGGGTTTTGGTTTTGGTTTTGGGGCCATCTGGCCATTGTCTTTCCACCGTTTTGGCCATCCTGCCTGCCTTGCCTGACCGACTGACTGTTGTGTGTGGTCAGTGTTCGGGTCTTGGTGCCTCCCTGGTCCCCGAGTTGATTACTTAATTCTATTGATGACGTTTTGACTGATTGCCTTATGAGCTTTCACTTTTTTTTTTTTCTTCTCATTTTTGTTTTTGTGTGTGCACTGCGTTTCGCAGTTATTAACTGCTGCTGCTGCTGCTGCTGCCGTATGAATTATTCATGCAACAACCACAAGGCGCACACTTTGTTGCCGCCTTGCTGCACTTTTTGCTGCTGCCGCTGCTGCTTTGGGACTTCATCAACGTTGAATGTTGGTTCATCTTGGTCTTGGTCTTGGCTTTGTCTCTTTTTTGTCCTCGTCTTGGGGCTCTCGGGCTCTGCTGCTCTCGTTAAACGTTTCAATTGACATTGCTGATTACACTGGACAGCAGGCGATGCAGTTTTTATTGCATTTTCGCTTGGCTTTTGCGGTCTTAATTCACGAAATATTTTCTTGAGAGATGATTGATAGAGATTGTTTTTTTCTGTACACAAATCGGAAGGAGATGCTTTTAGCATTTTTATTAAAAAATGAGATATGTATGTATTTTTAGTAGAAATTCAATTCGTGAATGGTATATTTTCGTAGTATTTTTAACTTTTAGTTTTGATAGTATTTTTTTTTTTAAATTCTGAAACCAAAAATTGTCAATAGAAATTTTTGGTAGAATTTTAAATACAAAAAAAAAATATTTTTTTTAATATCTTTGTGATTACAATGATTTTTGTTGTATTTTTTAGTATTTATTTATGGTATATAAAGTATTTTTTAATATTTTTCAACCAACTGACCAACATTTTTTAATCATAGTATTAATTGGTATTTTTTTTAAACATTTTTAATTGTATTATTTTTGTAGTATTTGTGGTTTTTAAAAGATTTTTTTAATGGGTTACACGTTTTTGGGAAGCACCAGAGTCCATTGGTGTTTCTGTCACTCGCTCAATTTTGTTGATTAGTGTTTACCGCTAGATGACTTTATTAACGCCACTGGTGGCAACATCATCATCATGCAGCAGCAGCAGCATCATCATGATGATCGGGGGTCCAGCATTATCGTCGTCGTCGCCGTGTCCGGCCGTGTGTCCAATCAAAGCCGCCGACAAAAGTTCCGCACACGAGCGGGCGGACAGACAGACATCCGACACGGCGGAGCGCATGATTTAGTGTCAGGCACGGCGAATTCCTTCACACCTGCTAAAGTCTCTCTGTCATGTCAATAATGTCGAAAATGCAACACTGCCACAGCAACAGCAGCAGCAGCAGCAGCAGCAGCAGCAGCTCTGTGTCTCCAACTCTCTACTCCTCCTCGGTGCTCTTTCTCAGTGTCTCTCTCTCTCTGCTGGTGATACCTGATAATGATGTGACAAAACAGCGGTTGACTCTGCCCCGCAGGCGAATTGTGGCACAGCAGAAGAACCCACCATCGCCATCGCCTAAAGGATGCCCAAAGACAGGGAGGAGGCAGTGTGGCAGACAACAGGCCCCACATTTTGGCCTTCTTTGGGGACCCAGGCACGTCGTCGTCGTTGCCTGTCATTAACGTGATTTTGTTGTTGTTGTTGTTGTTGGTTTTTTGCTGGCTCTTTGTGCTGTTGTTGTTGTTGTTGTTGTTGTTGTTGTTGGTGGTGGTGTTATGCGTTATTACGCGTGCGCGCAACGCTTTCCTAAAGGAGTGGTGCACTGTGGTGTGGTGTAGTGGGTTGGGGTCGGTCTCTTCTCCTGGCGATATCTCCCCAGCAGCTCCACGTTAAGCTAAAGTGACACTTTGACAGCGATGCGTGATAAACGACAAAAGGCAACACTCCCCTCGCCTGATATTCCTCCTGTTTGTTGTTGTTGTTGTGGTTCCTGTTTGTTGCTTGTCATTGGAGGAGTCAAAGATACATAAATAACGCTATACCCCGAAATTCACCCATGATTCGGGGTCACAGTTTTTTCGGGGTTAAATTAAATTTTCAGTTGGCGGAAAATCTCCAAAGTTGGAGAAAGTTTTTCAACAAGAGAAGCAATACTATGGGTGTTGTTTAACACTTATTTTCCCATTTATATACTCTAAAGGAGTAGTGTTTGTAGAAGTGCGGAAAAGTGAAGAAAATCTTCAGTTTGTTGTCTCAAGAGATATTTTATAGCACTTTTTCGAGCGCTATTCAACACTGCTTCTGTGGTCTTGAAGGGATGAGGCTGTAAACGCTTCAACCAAATACTCTTTTGCGATAATTAGAGTTGCACACGATCCATTTTCCAGCACTGTTTTGGGCGCTGTTTAACACTTTTTCCGGGGTCATTGAGGATCTCTCTCCAAAAGTTTTAATCACAGATTTTACGGGAGTTATTAAGGTATATTTTCCAGCACTTTTTCGAGCGCTCTCCAACACTGCTTCTGTGATTTCAATGCTTTGTTCCCCTCCTTCTCCACTCCACCATTACCATTATTTCCTGTGGCTATTTCCCCACATCCACATCCTCCTCCTGCTGTTGCTACTCCCTATCCCCAAATACCGTCCCCACATCACCCCCTTCTAGACCTGACAAAGCGTCCACTGGAGTCGCATAAAAATGTTAGATGCAAGCAAATAAAAAGAAATAAAACCAACAAAAAAAAAGCACAAAACATGCCGTGAGACAAGCAGTGTGCGGTGAGGTAGTGGGCGGGGGAGGGGGAGCGGGAGGGTCGAATTGGGGGGCACACACAGTGGTCGCGTTTTAAAACGCTAACAAAACGCGTGGGCGCGCACAATAGAGTTGTTGCTGTTGTATGTTCGTTGCGTTGCGTTGCAGAGTCGCAGATCGGAGTAGACTCCGATCTCCGGAGTCTGTCGGCTGCGCCGCTGGATTTTGACATTTTCTAACACGCGCCTGCCAAGCGGCATAAAAATTGACATATTATAATGTCATGGCGTTCCCGATTTGCGCCACTGCGTCCAACAACATGGCTGCAGCAAAACAATTACAACAACTGCAACACAAAAAGCAACAACAAAGCTAGGAAAATCTCTCAATCCGTCAGCAGCAAAAAAAAACAAAAAAAAAATTGCTGCTGCGTGGGTGGGCAAAGGCCCAGGCGCAGGCGCAGATTCGCAAAAGTTTTGCTCCAAGTTTTGTTCGTTGTCGTTTCTCGTGTTTGTGTGTGTGTGTGTGTGTTTTGACACAGTTGTCGCTTTGTTACCCTGCGGCAATCCTTGAACCCCAGCCCCCATAAGCTCAGAGATGGATTTTGCAATGGAGCTGAAACGACTCATTAATTGAAACGAGAAACAGCCAGGCATGAATCGATTCTAAGCCCAGGAAGTATGTATGATTCTGGTTCAGTGGAGCCTTTCCCTCACAACGAAAGAAAGTAAAGCCTTGAGCCACAAAATACTGAAAGTTTCTAATTTAAAAGGGGTTGCCCGCTAATTCTCTAATCTCATATTACTAACATCTGGCAACTCTATGAAATAAAAGTACAGTCAATCTAGAATGTTACTATTTTGCGCCTAGTTCTTAGACACTTTAAAGACGTTGCGATCGGATCATGGTTATAGCATGACGATATTCTCTTCCAGTGTGTCTTAGCAGTTGATTTTTATAATTACTGAACTTGGAGATGTTGGAGAAGCGTTTCGGTGTGTCTTTCTTCGGCAAGTAATACGATTTTCAATCATTGGCATACACAAATGTTGTACTCTGTAAGTGATACGCTGACGACGCTTATAGCAACAGCTGCTGCCACAACTGCATTGAAGATAATACCTATTCTATGCCGGGGATATTACGTGTGCTCGCCAGTGAGTAGGTCAATACTTTTGCTGTGACACAAAATTGCAGCCAGCCCACAGGCAGAGCAGAGCTCTCCTTTCGGCTCTCCTCGCACAGCACACACGCACTTCTTGGCTGTTGTTGTTTTTGTGGCAGCAACCGCAGCCAGCAATTGAGGCAACGTCCGTCCGTCGGAGTTGGATTGGAGTTTGAGTTCAGTTGTTGTCTTTATCAGATTGTTGCAATTTTCTGTTGTTCAATGTCTCGTTGTTGCTGTCGTTGTTGCCACACAGCCCGCACTCTCTACGAAAGATCTTTATCATCAGGCGTTTTTTTTTCTTGTTTTTTTTTTGTAGGTACGCTTTTGGTTTTACCTCCTCCCGAACAAAATGCGAAACATGGCAGAAAAACATGTAATGAAAATTATGACAAGCCAAAATCCACAAAGAGCCAGAAAGAGAGAGCGAGCGAGAGGAGGGAAAGATGGAAAATAGAAAAATAAAAAAAAAAAATAAAAAAATTATAATTCAATGGAAAATTGCGCCCACACACGCCTCTCACCAACAACAACAATTGTTGTTGTTTGTGTGCTTATCGCAAAAAAAGCGGAAAGCGTCGTTGTTCAATGTTGTCACAGTTTTTGTGCAGTTGTTGTTGCTTTTTTGTTTTGTTTTTTGTGGCATTCTTTTCATATTTTATTTGGTTTGTCGGTCCCTCCAACCATTTTTTGATGGATTTGTGGAATCGAATTTTGATGTCCGAAACGATCTTGATAGCAAAATAGTAGACCAAGGATTCCAGTGCCATTCCATATGCTGTAAAGTGGAGCAAACCAATCACTAGAGAGATCACTGACAGATCCCCGAGTTAGCCATGAAAGATCTAAGCATCTCATTTGAAGATTGAAGAGATTCCAATGATTCCAATTGAGTTGTTAAGAAGATCAGTTTTCACCCTAAGATCAAACCCCAAGACAATCCCAACAAGCCCAATTCTCTCTCTTGGATGCACTAGATCTTCCAGCCCCTCAGATCGTTTAACGATCGATCGCACGACACGACATCGACGATTGATACCGACATAAGGCGAAATTTGTTTCGAGAGTAACTTCACTCTTTCTCTCTGCCCAATTCGCATGGCAATTGATCAACGGATCGGATCGAATCGAATCGAATCGATTAATGATCATTACAAATTACACCTTGCCACAACACATTCTCTGTGCAATGCGATGCAATGGCGATGACTTCGATTCGATTCGATTCGATTCGAAGAGCACGACCATGTTGCATGTAGCTGTTCCTTTTTTTTTTTTCCTTCGCTTTCCTGGTTTGCTGCGGCTCTGTTGCTGTTGCTGTGCGCATTTTAACATAATTACCATGATTTCTAACCGACTTTTAATTGAATTAAAATACGAACAACGCTGAAATGCTGCATAATAATAAATTGCCGTCGATTGACGATCGTTAGCAGTCGTCAGAGGCAACGAGGCAGGGGACAGGGGGAGAGGGGACAGGGGGAGAGGGGACTGTGAGAGCAAAAGCGAAAGTTGCGTTCGCCAAATTGGCCAAGATCGCATCAGCAGCAAAAGAGATCACCTCCGTTCTCCACTGTCTCTCTCTCTCTCTCTCCCTCTCTCTCTCTCTCTCTCTAAGTGATCTCTGTCGCCGGTAGTCTGGGCTGTCGGTCGTCCTGCATTTGACTGTTTTGTTGCTGTAAATTAAGATCGTGCGATTAGCGCTGACAGCGGATCGATCCCCCTGGCTCTTTTTTCGGGGAGAGCTTTCTACATTTTTAATGAGCATTTCAGCTGCACCATCGATCGTGAGCCACGGGCAACAGCCACATCTCTATCCACAACCATTCATCCATTCATCTATCCATCCATCCGTCCACCAATACCTGTCCTGTCCTGTACTGTGTGTGTGGGTGGGTGGTCTTGTACTCAGAAAACATGGAAGCGGGTGTTCGGCTCTCATCTTATCAAAAATTTATGCAACCCAACAGCGGAAGGGAGATCTGAGTAGAAGTTTTTGTTTTAAATTGTATATCCAAGAGGACGTATAGCATTTGATTCCAAAAGGCATATGTTTTTCTTTTTATTTGATCTTTGGATATGTGATCTTTAGTCTACAGACTGATATTTACACCTATAGATAGATTACTGATTTTCTCGAGTTTCCAAAGTCTCCTGAGTCCTGGCTTTCGTTTGCAAAGAAAGATCATTCTCTAATGATCTTCAGATTGATCTCTTTCCATTCTTTAAAGCCTATAGCTTGTCGAACTATCCTTAAACAATCGTTGCCACAGAAGAAATGATTAAGAAACGCGTCCAAAAAGGTTAAAGATTCTTTGGAGAGATGCATCTGTGATTGTTTATTTTTGAGTTATAGATCTTTAAGGATCTTCATAGTTATAGTTCCAAAAATATACGTATGATTCTTAATAATACTATTAATTTTAATACAATCTGTATGTTTTTTCTTCGATAGTTATTTTTAGTTTGATTTTTAGGGTATTCCCCATTTCGTTTGATCATTATTGTGTGTTTCTCCAGAGTCTCGTCTATGCCCCCTACCAAAAAGTTGTTGCAGTTGCAAGTTGTTGCTGTGTTGTTGGGGGTTTTGTGCGGGTGCGCGGATGCCTTGGCCCAGGTCGCGATCGTTGTCGTCTCGTCGTCCCAGCCTTTACATCAGCATCAGCCTCCTTTTTGGAGGCCTGTGGTCGGTCGGTCGGTCGGTCGGTCGGTCGGTTGGTCGGGGGCCTATGGGTATACGAGTAGTATGTTGGGGTCCGTTGTTAATTTGCGTTTTGTTGCGTTTGTTGCTGTTGCTAGTTTGTGTAGTTGTTGTTGGTTGCTGGTTGCTGGCTGGCAAATTGTTACACGCGTTGCCTGCTTTGATGTCTTTATGGGTTTTGAATTTAGTGTTTGCGCCCGCCTTTGCCTTTTGCCTTTGCCGTTGCCTTTGTCTTTGCCTTTGCCCCCGCGTCGCCAGCGAACAATCGTGACTGCAATTCCGAGGGCTTGGTGGCATGGAGAGACAGTCGTAGTCCTAGTCCTAGTCGTCGTGGTCGTCGTCGTCTCCCCCAAAAAGACATAATCAAATGTGGACAAAATTATTGAGCAATTTAGTTTTACTTTATGGAGCAATTGCCATGGCAGCTAAAGGAAGAGCGGCAGGAGGCAAGATGGTTCTGTGGCTTGGATTTTTTGTGCCGTTGGGTGTTGATGCCCCGAAAAGTCTGTGGCATCATCATCATCCACAACCACAACCAAAGAGCCCCATCCTGCAGCGCGTTTACTTTATGTTTATGCGGTAAATGGCATTAATGGATTTATAGATGCACGCTCTCGCTCCACGAGAGAGGTTTTCCCTCCATTTCCCTGGAGGGGGAGGCGCTGGTGGGAGAAGCCTTGTTTGCGCTTAGTTCTGATTAGGATTTATGTGGAGCATGTGGGGGGGGATGGAGAGGATCTAAAGGAATCCCAAACTGTTTCCATGCTGAAACTGCATCAATCATGATGTACTTTGCTAAAAATTTCATTTAATAATAAAAATCAGAAGAAAAAATGACTTCAATCATGGCATATTTCCGTTTTTTGATTAAAAGGATTCGATTTTATTACCAATCATGATTGAGGCACATAAAAATATAAATTTCGCTCTTTAGTGATACCGGGAATGCAAATAAATTATTTAAAAATCAGTCAATCAAGTCTTCAATCATGATTGATTGCCATTGAACCCTATAATATGAATATATTGTGTGTGTATGTAGATTTTTGTGATAAACTACCATCAATCATCCTCAATCATAAAGAATATTTAGTGTGGCCTTCAATTAAGTTATTAAACAATCAATGGACTTACCTTTGTACACATAGCAACCAATCAATCACTTCAATCACACCTTTCAGCACCAAAAAGTAGCAAAAGTATCCCCAACTAGAGTCCGAAAGACACGAGTATTCCTTAGGAATATTCAATAAAACGCAAGAAGTTGCAATGGCCACTCAATCAATCCATCAAACAAATATCAATCAATGGGCAGAAGAACCACTTAAAAATGTCTCAGAGCTGTCTCCCGAGGTCAATGCAGCTCATTAGCAAAAGGTTCAGACATTAAGAGTTCTCAATCAAAGCGTATGCCTCCATTTATGTCAATCACAAGAGGTGCAGAGGCGCAGAGTGGGAGAGAGTGGCTGACCTTTCGATGGGGGCTCCCACACATAAGAAATTTGATTGATAGTTGCATTGAGCTGGCCAATCCCCCCACGAGAGCCTGCCCCCAGGCGATGTATACGTAGACGTTGCCCCCCCCCCCCCCCACACCCCTTCTACCATGCACCATGACAAAGTAGTTTGTCCATTATTATACCCCTCCTCTCGTGAGAGGAACGTTCTTGTGCCTTGGCCGTGCCCCGTTTTCGAGGCACCTTTTCCTTTGGCTGGCTTGTGCCCTTTGGCCAAAAACTGTCGCAACTCATCAATTTTCATTCACTGGCCATGGCCAATGGACGCCTTGGACGGGGCTTTGGGACTATTATTCACGCCTAGGCGACGGGTTCCCGTGGCTCCATCCACCATCCACCATCCACATCTCTCTCGCGGATCCCTCTCTCTCTCTCTCTCTCTCTCTCTCTCTCTCTCTCTCTCTCTCCGCTGCATTTTGACGTTAAGCCAGAGCAATGAATGCTTTTAGCTGAAAACTGAGTAATTGAGTGACAATTAAGTTATTTCTAGACGAACAAGCCGCGATCGTTGTCCGTGTCCGCGTCCGCGTCTGCGTCTGCGTCGTCGATGCTGCTGTCTGCCAGTCCTTGGCCAACTGGTTGACCAGTCCTCTGCCTCTTGGCCTGGCTTTTTCTTCCATATATTTTCTTTCTTTTTTTTATGAATTATTACCAAGTTCATATCTCAATTATGAGTGCTGCTGCTTAGTCACAGTGGTTCAAAAGGGTGTCGTTGAGGGGTTGCCTATACAAAAATTATTTAAATGAAATTCAAATTAAATATTTTTGTAGAGGTTTCTTTTGCTTAAATGAATAACATGTACCTTAAACTTTCAAGTATAGTTTTGTTTTTATATTTCAAACATTTTCCTTTAAATCTTTAAATATTCTGACATTTTGGTACTGGTTTTCCAGCCATCAGCAATATCGATACATATATCCATAAAAATACAGCTTGATTTTAGTAATAATATCTTGAAAATTGATTTTTCTTAAATATTTTCTGGTTGTTCTATAAATTTCTATAAAATCTCAGAAAGAAATGAATCGTCTATACAGAATTTTGTCTATTCTAAGCGCCCTTGTGTTATCTGAAAGATCGAAGTTCATCGCATTTGTGCCTCGATTCAAACGTTTTGCCCTCTTGCCAGATATAGTCATTCCTGTACCACTGTGCGCACTGTTCTTCTGCCGGCTATGAAGAGAGTGCCTCTCCTCTCCTCTCCTCTCTCTCTATTTCTCGCTCTAGCATCTGTGAGTGAGATTAATCGCAGCTTTGACAGGCGCTGCTTTTGCTGCTGCATTTCGATTTTTTTTCCTGCAGCTCCGCGCATGATTAAGCATGCGGCGGGGGGCGAGAGACGTGCGCGCAGTGCCCGACCGACCGACCGACCGACCGACCGTTTGCTGCCGCCTTTGACATTATCACCAAAAGAGCCGACCGAGCCGACCGAGGCGACCGAAGCGACCGCTGTCCCGATGCTGACGGTGAGGCTGCCGGTGCCGCTGTCGCACAGTCGCGTAGCCGTCGTCAAGTTTTGAGTTCGAGTCAATCATTTCTTACAACTCCACCGCTCCTTATGCTGCTGCTCCTCCCCCTCATCATTAACAGTCAAATGCTTAAAGCTCTTTATTCTCTCTCCCTCTCTCTCGCTGTCTCTCTGTTTTGGGTACCCTTCCCATAGGATATTTAAAGTAGGTGTTCATCGATCGCTCATACTGGCAAAAAAGGGTATTTCCAGCTTCGGCTCAAAGCAATAGCTGTTATGCTTTTGTATTCGCTATTTTCGAGTCTTGCACTTTGATGTTTTTTCTCTTTTTGGTGAACTTTAACATCGCTTATGTCAAATTATGTCTTCATTTTGTTCAGTCGAGGGCGTGGCGCCGTTCTGTCTGTCTTCTGCCAGGCCCTCTCTCTTCTCTGCTGCTCTGCTGCCCTTCTGCGCTTTTCTTGCTGTGGCTCTTCCTTGATTTATGGCAAAAAGTGCATTTGGCGGCGGCTTGTTTTTGTTTACGCTCTTGCCTGCCTGACAAATTTGCTGCAATTTTCTTTTCTTTTGAAATATTACGCATACGCAGGGCGTGTGGGTGAGGCTGTGCCAGGAAGTACGGCTGGGGTGGTGAAGGGTGCTCTGCTGGGGTATGATGACAAATTGCACAAGAGCCGCCGCGCGAACTTGAGAAAACAAATGCGATAGAAAAACATGCAAAAAAAAAAAAGTTCACTGCAGCGCATCGAAGCTTTGGATACCCTCTTTTGGAGATGCGATTGTTTGACATTTACACATGCTATTATGCATCGATCTTGTGCATTGCCTACAACAAAAATAAGAGCTCTACGTGCTCTACAAACCCGTCATCAAAATCAAAATACCCTGCAAAACGTACAGAGCCAGAGAGCGATATGAAAAGCACAGCCGACAGCCGCTAAACGACAATAACAACAACAGCAGCAAAAAAGTGCAGGAAGCAGCGGTGGAGAGGGCCAAAGGCATGCCTGGTGCGGCGGCAGTGCGGCAGAGGGGCAGCGGGGCAGCGGGGCAGCGTAGAGCGTGTGCGTATGCATTTGACGCTGCCAACGCGTCGCTGTCGCTGTCGTTGTTGTCGTGCGTTACATAAGCCGCAGCCGCCGCATATCGTTTCCGCCAAAAGCGCCCACACACACACACCACAGCCCCACAGTGGGTCAAGAGGTGATCGCTGAAAAATGATAAACCGCAAAATTATAAAAGAGAAAAATATATGAAAATGTACCAAACAATTTGTGTAGGACAAAACTATGCGTGTGTGTGTGTGTTGGGGGAATATAATGGAAGTAAATGTGTCCAATCTTCTAGGAATACCCTGCAGCTACTATTGTTTTGAACATGCTTGGGCTGCCCTACGATTTAGCATAAATATAGTCTTCTAACAGAATTTATCTTATGTAAATATCATTTAGTTATTTTTAAATATTTTTTTTAAGTTTAAAAATCATTTTTTGCCGTCCCCGCCACACCCACTGTGCGGAAGAAGCAGCCAGGCACTCATGGGTGTGTGTGTGTGCATTCTCTCACAGCTTTTGTGCACTCGTTCTCGTTTTCGTTCGCACACTGCACCACAGCACTCTGTTCGCTGTCTGCGTGCGCCCTCTCTCCCTCTTTTCGTAAATCTGTCTCTGTCTGGCGATCGCATTGCGCATTGCGTTGCGCATCAGAACAACGCTCGACCTTGACAGTGAAAATTCAATGGCAGCGAAGCGAACGCCGGCGTTAACGCTGGCAGCGACGCGTTTGCAATTGACGACCAAGCAAATTCGTTTGTATGCTCATGTGTCTGTGTGTGTGTGTGTGTGTGTGTGTGTGTGTGTGTGTGGGTATATAGCCGTTATATACATATGGTTATATACATATTTACACTAGTTTTTGCAATTTGTAGAACTCAAACATTTTGCGTATGTTACGAACTGAATGGCTGTTTGTTATATTTATACACTTCAATAAAGGGTATTATAAGGTTGAACACATGTTGGGAGCATCGCACCCCTGGAGCTTAAAGCTTTCCGCACATCACTGCCAAGATCGGACATTTACAAATCGAAATGGGATCATGTGTGTATAGTGTCCATTGGATTGATTTTGAGTGTATCAAAAGCTTCGGGTAATGAAGCCTGCGTTTCTTTCACCCTCGGACTTTGTTGTTGTTGGTGTAGCTTTAGGTGCATTCGCCGCACGACCTTGAACATGGTATACCCCCTCCCCCCACTCGCAATTGGCAGCGTGCGCACATAAAATACACAAACAAAACACACAGCTGTACGGAGATATATAGGAATTTATATATGTATGTACTTACTATGTATGTATGTATGTCTTTACATAAGTATAAAGTCTTTGCCGTTTACACTTTTAAATAGTTTTTCTCGATCGAATTTGAGATGGGGCGCGGCCCGGCCTTATCAAGAAACGGAGCCGACCACGGAATAGAGACATATGTAAATCGACGAAAATAATCAAAGCCGGGCCTATGTACATTCCTGTGTATATATGTATTTGCACTCACATTTTTACAGATTTTATGGTATGAAAGAGCTCCCAATCTTACAAGGGATATGTTTAAATATCTGGCAATTATTCCAATCTCTTCCTGAAGAAAATTGTCCTCCAGTGTTTCGGTTCACTCTTCAGTTTTCCTTCAACTGGAGTTTTAAATCTTGACTTATTCATACCTTCTTTGTAATCTATTTAGTACTTAATCAACATCGAGTACTCCTGTCACCCCTTCCACTGTTTTCTAAGGCTTTCCCCATCTGACCTATTCGTCCAGATCTATTCTGATTCCATAATGGTCTTTACACATTCACCCTTATTATTCGGCGTAGATGTTTCCGTTGGGAGCCTATAGATCCGTCCTTATAGAGATCCCATACTATCCCACTAAAATTTCAAAGATTGGACTCCCAATAACTTTTTTGTAAAGAAGTAAAGATATTCCTAAGAAACGTTTTATTGTTCATTATCGTTCATAGGATCGATGGATCTGCAAGGGTATCAAAGTATTCCCTTGCACGTTTCACGTTTCCCGTTTGATGTTTGTGGCGATTTTTGGCGATTTTTGGCGATTTTTGGCGATTTTTGGCGATTTTTGTTCGTTCTTTTTGCGCAACAAAAAGCGCAAAATAGCTCAAAAAATAAAAACCGTACCGCATTTGTATAAAAATGTGTTTGGCAATGAAAATTGTTGGCCACTTGGACGTCGCGACGGTTGGCAGGGGTGGCTGTGGGTACGTACCGAGCACCGGGGTTTTCTCTAAGCAACATTTGCGAGTACGTGCGAGATTCGAATGGTTTTTGCTGGTTTTTTCGGGGCATCGGTTTTTGTTGCTGATTTCGCTAAGAAAATTTCAACAATTTGTGCACTTTCTTTTGTTTGCGAGCAAACTGTTTGAGGAGGGAGGGGGTTTGCCGGTGGGGGCGTGTTGGCAACAGCTGCTATTGGCGTTCGCTGTCGTTGGCTGCCAATGGGTTAAGTTTTCAAGGGCACGCGCGTGCTTTCGTGGAATGGAATGGTCACGGGCTGTGGCGGTGGGCGCTGCGGGGGGGAGTGGGGAAGAACCGTACATATTATACACGCGCTCACTCGCCCTCTCTCTCTCGCTCTCTCTCTCTCTATTCGCACGTCTAACGCGATCAGTTACACTTGCCAGTCGCACACAGACACACACACATACACACCCACAAACGCACACCCATTCCCTCTCACTAGCTAGCGACTTTTTCTTGCTCTCTCTCGCACGCGTTTGGCCTTGCACTTACGCTGCGTTTCGATGCCGACGACGCTACGCCGACGCCAGCAACCAGCAACCAGCAACCGCTCTGCACTTCCGCACACACGACAAGCGACGCGACGGCAAGCCACGAACCCCACGACGTCGCCTCGTCGGCCCCCGAACAGCTGACGAAGCGTGGCAGCCAAATGCCACCTCTCTCTCTCTCTCGCTTACGCTTACGCTTACACTGCTGCTGCTGCTGCTGGTTCTGGTGGTGCTGCTGCAGCTGGTGCCTACTCTCTTGCTCGCTCTACATCTCTACGGCGGCAAATGCAGCGAAAAGTGAAAAGCTTGCGAAAAGAATGTTAGAATCAGTGCTGACATAGCGAAAAATAGCTAAACATTTGCAGCTAAAAGGTTTAGCTTTGAAATAAATGCAATTAATATTGAGAATAGGAATGTGATGAAAAGTTCTCTAAAATATTAGATGTTAGGATTACCTTTTACCAACTTGAACCAGCAACATATGTAGAACAAAGTTGGTTTTTTGGCGGTCTGCCTTTAAGGCACGGGCCCGCTAAAACTTGCCCAGATTTGCTAGCCTTTTTCGCGGCGGCATCACTGGCTAGAACAAGCCGGCAGAGCTGGCTGCAGCTGCGTTTGCCGTCGTCGCTGCTGCGGCTGCCCATCGTCAATTTTTATTTCATTTATTTTGTTGTTGCTTTTGCTGCTATTGCTATTTTTTTTCTTCTCTGTGTGTTTATTTTATTTTTTTTCTCTATCGTTACTCGTTTTCATTTCGCTGCTGCGGTTTCAGTTGTCATTTTACTACGGCCGCTGTTAGTTAGTTATTTGTGTGCGTCGTCGTTGCCCGTGTGCCCGTGCCCCTGCCCGTCCGCTGCAGTCGCCGTTCGCGTCGCTGTTGCACCCAGCAGCGCTGACGTTGCATACGAAGTTTGGGCCACGCATCTAAGCCACGCACAGTACCCCCCCAACATCCACATACCCCCCACTTTCGCCCCCTCCCATTGGCCCGAGAACTGCATCCGCAGAAGCAGCAGCAGCCACATCCGCTTCCTGGGCCTGCGCAGGCGTTAAAGCTTCTGTTACACGAGACATTTAATAGCGACAGTTTCTTAGAAAATACCAAAAAATATGCCACTTCCTATTCAACATGTGAACATTATTTTTTGTTTATGATATTTCCTACTGCATTTATGCGGATCATTCCATTGGGCGTCTTCATTTTCGTGCCACAAAGGCCTACAACGTGCAACATCGCCTCCCTTTCGGGTGGTGATGCTGCGGCTTCAGAGCGATCTTTTCAAGGCTACACGTGTTTTTGTCGTCCCCATCGGGGCCAACGCAGCCCCACTGTCGCTGGCGTCGCTGCTGCTGCTGGCGTCGTCGCCTGCGTCGTCGTCATCGCGTCTGCGTCGCGTCTACGTGTTCAAAAGCAAAAATTCCTTGCAGTTCGTGCTCTTCCCTTCATAATTTCCCACAAATTATTCCCCAAAACATTTCTTTTTTTGTTTTTGTTCGGTAACCTTTTTTTTTTTTTTTTGCTCGTTTTTGTGTAATTTACATAGCGCACGAAATATCTACAACAACAACAAAATAAATAAATAAATATATACACATATTGTTAATGAAAGTTGAAGGAAACAAAGAAAAAGTAAAGAAAGCAAAGCGGCCAAAAATTCGGAAAAATAATACGGGATCTACTTGTCCCTAATCTTGTTTCGGGTTTCAGTGCAGCACATATTTTGTTAGCCCCAAAACTATTATTATTAATATTAATAATAATTATTTTACTTTGACGCTGCCTGCTGCATACAGCACACAGGGTGAGTGGCGACTCGCGAGAGTTAAAGATCTAATCGTATTGCATGTGGCACACATGGCGTATGCGTCATCCGTCATGCGGATGGGTGGCACATCACGCATACGCAGTGTGTATGCGCGTGTGTATGTGCGTGTGTGCATGGCCTCAATTTAGATGCAAGTTCAAGGTGGAATTTATTGAAAGAAATAAGAAAGGTAGAACCTATAGAATTCGTGGGTTCTAGCCTCTACAGCGGTACAGTACCCCCTAGTAACCAGTGATGCCCGGCCCTAAACCAATCAATGCCGCCCAATTTTGTCAGGACTAGTCCTGAGTAAACATCAAACAATCTTCTGAGTAAATAACTGCTGCCGTGTTGCCAATTAAAAAAGAAAATCTATCTTCTATCTATAGAAAGAAAAACGAAATTCTGGGATTACCCTACTATATACATATGTATATTGTGTGCATTCGATGTATGAGTGCATTTTTCTGCTTATATGTTGTATATTATGTATTTATTGTTGAATTCTTTGATATTTGATTGCAGCAGACTTTCTGTCGTGTACTTATAGAACTGCCTTGAACTGTGCGACAAAAATGAAAATTTCATTTTATTTTGTTGTTGCTACTCTATTGCCATGATGATTATTATTATTATTGCCGGCTTTCGGGGCTTTATCAGTCATTGTGCCTGTGGCTATTATCACTCCTCGCAGAGGCCGTAGAACAAAAGCAAAACCGAATAGGAATGAAATTTGAAATCTCTCCAGAATTCAATTAGAAACACAAAATTTTCAACAGCAGCGTAGACATTTTGGTTGGAAATTGCATGTGCAAGTGGCTTTTGGCGATAAACGCTGACAGAGGCGTCGACAGCAACAGCAGCAGAGGCAGAAGCAGCAGCAGCAGCGATAGCGACAGCAGCCAAAGTTGGAAGTCTCTTTGGAAGTGTCTTGAGATAAGGCGAGGAGGCAAAGTGCGGTGTTTAGTCGTCGTCGTCGTCGTCCAAGTGTGGGAGGAGGAGCGCCTAGCGCGCTAGAGGGAAGAGCAGGGCATGCGTGTGTGATAAGCCAAGACCGTTAAAGGAATGAGGAAGAGAGAGAGACAGACAGATACATCGACATAGAAAGATAGAGAGAGACAAGGGTATTCGCGGATTCCGATTGGTATACCTTTGGGATACTTTTACACTATTTTGCCGATTATCTATCAATCATAATTATAGATCTGATTAGAAATTAGACAATTTTCAATAATTTATCAACTATTTATCGATTATTAGTGAACCATCAACCGATAAATCACTAGATCATTAGATTACCTTTGGGATCTTAAGTTTTAATTGAAATTTAAATATTTTTCTCTATTTTAGTGGCATATCAAGCGATTCATCAATGTTTTCGATTATTAATCGATCCATTTTTAGATCACAAGAGAAATTCGAACATTTTAGACTATTTTGGTGGTATATCAATTTATCAGGGTTCCATCGGTTTTTTTTGCCCATCATGAATCGATAAATTAATCGATAGATTTTTAGACCCCTCGGGGATATAGTTTTCTTCGCCCGAAAAATTTCCAAAGTTCTGTCGAATTTTTGTTTCCCCTAAGATCTGCGTAGATGATACACAAACATACTCGTATCTCAGATCTATGTACATAGATGGTATTCCATAGTCGGTTAGTGTGCTTAACACTGTTTTTGGTTTCGTTTGTTGTTGTATTTCTGCTCTGCTTAATGCAGCGCAACGAATCGCGGCGAGCGGCAAAAAATCTTTTCATCAGCCCCCACAGCTAGCAACGTACAAGGCAACAACAACACACCCAGACACACCGCAACGTGGCAGCCAGAACAACAACAACAACAACAAAAACAAGAGCAGGAAAAACATTTTCCCACGATTCGACTACGGCGACTATGACGTTCGTCACCTAAAGAGAGAGAGAGAGAGAGGGAGAGAGAGAGTCACCAGCCCCTCCCAATTACAGGCCTTCCCTCTTCCGCCCATGAGATGTGAGGGAGGAGGTCCGCCTCTCCCACTCACGGGACTCATCAAAATGCAAACGCCTTTCCATTCATCTCCCTCGTCGTCCCCCTCTTGCCCTCTTGCCTTTTGCAGTACAATCTCTTTCGCATTTAGGGAGAACAGGAGGATCATGTATTTCCCTTTTGGTTATGCAAAATTGTTGGAAAAGGAAAAGGCACACAATATGACAGGGGAATGAAGACTAGAGCAAAAGTGCTGACAGAAAGCCATTTTTAGGTTTGAAAAGGTAAATGATTTCGATTGCTCATTGATGAGTCAGTTATTCAGTTCTATTGGGTTTACTACTCGATATTTCGTCGATTTTTAACCGATATTTACTTCCGACTTTGTTGATTGAACAGGCTTTTGTGGAGGTTCTTTCGAAATGACAGCTTTCTTACTATGTTAGTGGTATATCGATAGTTAATAAGAGATTTATTGATCATTAATCGATCCCTTAAGGAATTTTTGCATTGATTTTAAAGCCAGCTCTGGTCAATTCATATTAAAGTGTTAAATCGATTGATTATCAGAGTTTTATCGATATTGGACGATCATTAGTCGATAAATTTCAACTTTTTACATCCATTTGTAATCGAATTCTGTTCAATTGATAATTTTTTATTTTTGATTATTTCTAGATCATTTATCGATATCGATTGAATATTGATCGACCACTTTACACTTTTTTGAACGATTTTTAATCGAAACTCCGACTATCACTTTTAGTGGACTTTTTGTGTAGTTTTTGTTTTCGTAGAGCAGTGCGAGTAATCTCACTCTAGTGCCATTCGCCTGCACGACGCTTATTCACGCTTACCTTCACCGCTCAGTGCACTTTTTGCCAACCCCCGTGAAGCCCTCCCTCAGACCCCCCGCCACCTCCCACCTCCCACCGCCCATTCGTCATTCGCTTGAAATGGGTGTGGGAAAGTGGGCGGAGCAAAAAAAAAATGGTGTCTGTGTTGTCATAGTCATCGCATGGTCCGTGTTGGCAGCGACGGCGTTGCCCGTCAACGCTCTTCGTGTTTGTTGTTTGTTTGTTAGCTTTTTAGCCCTCTCTCTTTCCTCTCTTTGCCTTTATCACTCACTCTATCGCTCTTTTCGTTGTAATTGCATTTGTACAATAAATAAAATGAATTGCAGCTGAAGGCACTTTATTGTACCACATAGAAATGGCTGTTACCTTGTTTTTGGTGGAGACCATGCGACACGCGTTCTTTAATTGAATGTGGATCATATCTCTTACACACACCCCAAACCCATTCATCCTCTCTTGGCAGTTCCTCACACTTTTTTCTATAAGAAAAATCGCAGCAAAAGAAACAGATTTGGCCCTGAAGTGTGAGAATACCCTGACTCTGAGAGAGTCTTTCTTCCCTTTTACAGTGTGGCTTAGCCGTAGGTACTATTTCTCCGCTCTTGTGTATTAGTCCCCCTTCGATGTGATCTGGAAATTTGCCACAATCGCTTTTTATTAGCACCACTCGCAAGGTCAGAACTCCCCGCTCTAGCAAAATCGAAGTTGCCGCCAGTTCTAGAACGCTGTTCTGTGGCTGTCATTATGAATGGGTTTAATCAATTTTTGCAGAATGGGAGAGTGAGAGAGAGGAGAAGGCTATTGTGTTGCACAAGGGCTCGAGGGGGGAGGGGGGCGGGGGGCGGGCTCTGACAGGTCGCGCAAGTGTTTGCACTTGACTCCGCACCATCGGTTGCCATTATATGTCTTGGGCTGGCATTCTCCCAATCCTATTCCCATTTCGATTCCGATTCCGATTCTGAATTGAATTGCCGCTTAATTGCAGAGCAGGCCCGACCATTCGACCATTCCATTCCCCCAACACCAGCACATGTGGTTAGGGTCCATAGTCCAGGCCATTATTTGCCCAGCCCCATAGATGATGGTTCAGGTTCAATCCCGCAGTCGGTAGAGTTACAATGGTGCTGTCGGCCGCTTTTGTGGGGCACCGCCTGATTGATTGTCTATTAATAAGAGTTGCCATCTCTACATCTTTTGCCTCCGAACTGAAATTAACTTCTTTCCTCTTTTCATTTCATTGCAGGTGAGTTCTGCAACGTGGTCGTACTAGTCCGACGAGTAGTAGCTCTAATTGAACGTGTAATTTGGGTAAGCCTGAGAGTTTTCCTTAATGATTGAGAAAGAGGAGACTGTACTTTGTGATTCATTCGTGTTGATTCGTTGTAACAGTTGTCCATAAGAGAGCGGACAAATGCGTTACGAAGGAAACAAACATTTTACGATGAAATCCCAAAAAATATACCGAAATGCTAAGCCACACTGGGATAGAGAGTGAAAGATAGAGCTAATTCTGCCCTGCATCTCTGTTAGACTTCTCTTGCCCTATCTCTAATGGGATCTAGCGCGACTATTTGCTGCTAAGCCACTCTGTAAAAGACGGAGGCAGTGTGAGTGAGCGATGGATCTTGTTATATTCTGTTAAGAAGAGATTTAATGATCGATTGATGCGTATTCATAGATCCCTACGATCGTACCCCTAAGAACTGAACTCATGAAAAAAGTTCATTAATTCCCCCCTTTGTGGTTTGCCCATCAATTTCTGTTTCAGTTTCTGTTTTCGGTTATCTTCTCTCTTTTTTTTTTAGACAGCTGCAAAAGTGTTCTTTGAAATTCGCGCGTGCCAAAAATAAATTTCAACTTAAGTTTACAAAAAAAAAAAAAAAAAAAACGATGATAATGGCCAGTGGCTGTGGCAGGGGCAGGGGCAGGAGTTGCAGTCTTCCTCCTCCGAGCTCCTTTCATTATGTTTCGATGTTACCTGCTGACTTCTGTTTCGTTTCGGCTTTTTATGGCCCAAACGGCGGGCAACGGGAGAACGGGAACCCTTCCTTGTCTTGAGACCTCTCCATTCATTTCATTGCCCTTGGCAGCTGTTTGTCGTTTCGTTTTGTTGACCCAAATTTTCTTAACTGAAGATTTCTATCAGTTTGAGGCTGGCCTGGAAATTTGTTTATATATCGATCCCCCAGATCAACTTTTAGGGGTGCTGCAACCCTTTTGTTCCTCCGTCTTTCTCTCTCTGTCTCTCTCTCTTTGTGTCTCCCGCGGCTAGTGAAAGTTTGTTGGCGCGTGACACTCAAAAGAGCAGACAGCTTTTACCTAACTGTACAATGAAAGGTGACCGTTAGGTTCTTAACCCTTTGTTCCCCTTCCGACCGTGAGATCAATTAATCAGCCGGAAGTGCAGCAAGAGATCCATAGATAACCGTCAAGTTTACAGTTGGTTTCCCCAAATTGCAAGTGAAAGTTGTACCCCTGTCTCGTAGGTGTGGCATCTGTTCCAAAAAGGGTTGTTCCGGTCTCGTTGTGTCAATCAGGGGATCACCATTGTTTTTTAGGTCAGTTCCAGTTCCAGTATGTACCTCGTTTTACTAACTAATGAAAATTCTGGCCACAAGAATTGATTTGAGGAGATTACAAAATACTCCGTGTTCCACTAGTTCCACTGGTTCACTGTTCAAATTTACTCTAAGCGAATGGACATATATTTATTTATGGCCGAAGAAAATGAGAGAAAAAAATCTCTGGCAATTAAATTTGCAATATTCTCAGTTAAACTCTCACCGTCTCTCTCTCATCGCCTCAGTGAAAGGCACACGCACACACACTCGCACATTCCATTACCATTCCGTTCTATTGCAATCCAATTTGGGTACTGGACATGTTAAAAGCATTAATCAATCATATAGGAAAAATATGTATGTTTGTACATTTCCATGTAGTTTTTGTTGTTGCCTTGATCTGGGGCGTTATCTCAGTTAATGAAGCATAATTTGTAACCAAACTTCAATGAGAGAGGGAGAGTAAGAGAGAGAGAGAGAGAGAGAGAGTGGAGAGGAGAGACGACTGTGTGTGCCCACAGAGATAGAGGAGGCTCTGAGAGGACGATTCATCTTTTAATTACCGCGTTGAAAGGCAACATTTTTCATCGCCACATCGATGGGTGCAGACGCACACACACACACACGCCACCTCTCCCTCTCTATTGCACTCCCTCTTTTTTACTCTCTCACTCTTCGGATAGAAGCTATCTCCCTCTAACGTTGCATTGCCTAAGCTGAATGGTTAACCCACGCATGCCTGAGCAATTTAGTGTGTTAAGGCTTTTGCACTAAAATAAATCTACAGCGATTTGTTTGTTTGCACAAGCCTCTCTGCCTGCCCGCTCTTTCGCTCTCCGTTAACGGCCTGCGGGGCCTACACTAAATATAACAGTCTTTTGCTGTGCGTCTCCCGCCCTCCCCCTCTCCAGGGGTGTTATTTATCATAAAAAATTGCTCAGATTTGTTTTGCGACGGGCAAAGACATGACGCTCATTTGTTAGAGCAACGGGCAACGGGCAAACGGCAAAAAAAAAAATAGTAAAAAATAAAAATAAAACCAGCAACGGCTGCGCGCGCTCTGAAAGCTTTCTCTCTTTCGTTGGGCCTGCAGTTGGAGAGTTGCACTGCTCTTTCAGCCTCTCCTCCGACTACTACTCCATTCAATCGTCCGATTCTCCTTTAGCATGTGTTCTCTTTTCTGGACACCCATTGGGAGGGGCTGCCTATGCTAGTTTTTATCAAATGTGGGACCCTCTCTCTTGTTTCTGAATATTAATGCGGGTATTCCCATTAAACATTACAAAGGAATCGAAAACAGGGTATCCAAACATTCGGTATCGCCTTCCGACTACGCTGCTGCTGCTGCTCCTGCTGTCGACGGCGTCTTGGCACGGCCCAAAGTTCAACGCAAATATAATCTGTCAAATAATTTATCAGTGTTTGCTGATGATGATGCTCCGGAGAGGTGATCTCTCCCTCCCTCTCCCTCTCCCTCTCCACCGCACCTTTCCTCTTTTGGCATATTCTAAAGTTCATTTCTGTGGCGACTTCTCTGAAGAGGATGGCATGATGATGATGATCGAGCAGCAGGAGGAGAAGAAGGAGAACTTCCCTTCTGTTTGCACATGCTCAAGAGGGAGAGACGAGGCGAAGCCTCCACACCGCAGAAGATTAGGAAGCATCGATTTTATTCAAAAGTTTTCTCAATGCAATTGTGTCTCCTCTTCTGTTTCTGCTTCGGTCTCTGCTTTTATTTACACTGCAGTCAAACACTCTGGACTGTACTCGCTCTCGAAAGGAGAGCGGGGAGGCAAGCGGTATGAAGCCATTCTACTTCACGATGCTGAGGAATCTATGATTTTTAAACAAAAATCGGTATCTGTATTTTTGTAAACCTTCTGGTAAGCTGGGATCTGTTTTTTTTTTCTTCTTCTTGATTCCTCTTCCGAAAGCTGCCGTCGACTTCATTCAGTTGCCTTATGGTATCTGCCCTCTGCCTCTGCCCTCTGCCCTCTGCCCTCTGCCGTGGGATCATAACGTTTTATTCGTATGGGCATTACCTCTGCTCTGCTCTGCTCTGTTCTCTCGCTTGCGCTGACTGCCTTCGTTTTCGTTCGGCTCCTGTGCCTTCGGTGGGCTCTGCTCTCTGCCCGCCTGATCCTCCGCCAACGCTGACTGCAAGGAAAATCTCATTCCATTGGGATTCCTCGTGTGGCTCTGCCTCGGCTTACGCTGACTGCATTTATGTTGATTGTCGATTCCCGTTGCTCTTCTTTTGCTCTGTTGTCACCCCGTCTCTGTTGCTCTCGTTTGCTAAATGCTTTCAATTGTTTGTTGTGGCTTTTTGGCTGCGATCTCAGCATCATCGGCATGCACTTGTGTGCATCCTCTGTGTGTGTGTGTGTGTGTGTGTGCCTGCTCTCAAACAGAAACGATTAAATTATCTCAAGGTTACACGCGCGCAACGCTTTTTGTTGTTGTGCTGCTACTTCTTTGCCCTTACTCTTTGGGCTGCACTCCTCTCTCCCTCTCTCTCTCTCTCTTTGTTTGCGTTCTGATAAGTTTGCTTGCATTGCACATCTCTGCTCTCCATTCCTTCGCTCTCCCTCTCCCTCGCTCCCTTGCTTAAACGATGACTTTTCTACCGATGATATTTTCATAATTTCAAATCAAGTTTTGCCATTTGCCCAGTGGGTTTTCACTTCCTATCACAACCCAAAATTTTTCTACTCATAAAAGTATGGGTTTAAAGGGTATGATGCAAGCGGTTCTTTAAAGCTTTAAGAATTCTCTTCCTTTTTTTCTTCTTTTTCTTCTTTTTCTGTTTGTTTTTTTTTATGGCCCTGTGGCTGCCCTACAGACCCAAAAACCAACAACGGAAGCTGGAAAGGGAACCCGTAAGAATGGGTCCCACAACGGGGCCTCCCTTCTGTCCGCGCCCTCTCCATCCATGCTCTTTTTCCTTTGCTCTTTGGTGGACCAGACACCTGTTTGCCCTTTTGGCTCATCGATTTATCGTTTGTTAACCTGGCAATCGGCATCGGAATCAGAATCGTGCCCGCTACTCCTGTTGCTGCTGCTTCTGCTGCTTCTGCTGCCTCTGCTGCCTCTCCTCTCTGTTTGTGAATTGATGAATTATATTACAAGGGGACTGTGCTGCTGCTGAGGCTGCTGTTCCTTGTTCCCTGCTCAACATGTTGCTGGTCACGTGCTCTTTTGATATTGAGCGGCAACAGGTGTTGCCGGTGTTGCCTGCCGGCCGCTGATTCCGCCGACGCCGCCGACGCCGCCGCCGCATCATGTGATTGCCGCAGAGATTTGTGTTTATTGCGAGAGCTGCAACAATTTTAATAGCCTTTTGGCGGCAGCGGCAACAACTGAAAAACATTTTGGGGGCTCCATTTAAACGGGATCTAAGACGATCTGTAGCCGTTCGTTTATGGGAACATTTTGTTAAAGCAAAAGCAATGCAAACGATAATTAAACGCCCCCAAAGGCGTTCTCTATCAATGCTACAGGACTCTGTAGAGGAGCTTCTCCACGAGTCTGAAATGAATATTTTTCCCAAGCAAAAATAACAATATCTTTGAAATCATAAAACTAATTCCTTGAGTCTCTCATCAGCCACAAAGCAACTTGCAGCAGCTGCACCACAATTGATAAGAATAATAGCAGCCAGCCGCCAGCAGCATGTGGCAGACACAAACGAAAAAAAATAAAGAAAGAAATATTTCAAGTGCATGCCACATTCCCAAGAAGCAGCCACACAAAAATAAAAAGAACAAGCACTAACAATGACTGGGAAACGTCTCTCTGAGAAATGTGTTTCCATTCCCATTCCAGCGAGAGTTGACACCTACGCGTAAAAACGAATCATACACTGAAAGAAAACGAATAGATGACATATATATAACGAAACAGATCGTAGATCGCAACAAAGAATTCCCAGAATTAATTTTCCTACCCTTTACAGCAACAGTAGAGCATTTGTTCTATCGATTAATGTGGCTTATAATCGATATATGCTTTAAAATCGCTGATAAATCGAAGTCCATTGATTAATATAGTTCTTTCAGCGATGGATGCTTAAGGATCTCTCTGATCTTCCTGCTCTCAGCAATGTAAGAAAGCTAAAATAATTTAGTTTGTTTCAAACTTAATCGATAATCTATCAAAAAATCGATTACTTTCTACGAGTAGTAGGACGATTTCTTCTGTACATTTATTAGTGCTGTCTCAGAATCTGGCATCAGTTTGGGGGCTTGGGTATTGCATTTTGCTAACGATGCGCGCGTGTCAACAACATGTTGTTGTTGCTGTTGTTTGTGTTGCTGCAACAGTTGTTGGCACAAATGTTGCTCCTGTTGCTGCTGCTGCTGCTGCTGCTGATGCTGTTGTCGTTTGTATCATTAGTCAAAAGAAACCAAGTCAGAGACTAGCAATCAGCAGCCCCGTATGTTGGCCAAATCAATTGCAAGTTGCAGTTGCAGTTGCAGGAGTAGCTGCCGCTGCCGCTGCCGCTGCTGCCACTGCTGCTGCCGCTGTTGATTGTGTCAACGACAAGAGCAACACAGCAGCAACAATAGACTTAAGTCTAGGCATGATTCATGGACATGGCGATGCAGCTTTTTCCCATTTGTGCGAAGGAGGAGGGGGAGTAGCACTACACGAGTGCTGCATGAGAGAGGGTCCGCAAGCTGCAACACCCACACACAGCAAAGATGTGCAGCACAGGGGCAAAAAAAGGCAGCAACACACACGCTAATTGTGTGTGAAAGCAGAAACTCCTTGCAGCATTTGCCCATACGCCCACGTGTCCAAATCGAGGAGTCTTTTGAGAGGGAGCCCCCCACAATTTCCATTTGGCATTTCCCTGTGGCATTTCCCTAGCATATTTAGCATTCGCACACACAACGCAATCATAACCATAAAAAGTCTCTCATTTTCTTGGCATCACTTTTTGGGGGGCTCTGTTTTTTTTCGGGTTTTTTTTTTTTTTGGGGGCTATTTTGAATGCGAAAAGCGCCAACCGGCAACCCGCCAGCCGCTTTTGGTCAGAGCCTGGCCATAAAAGGAGCTTGTAAGTGCTACTGTTTTCCACCAACAGAGTGAAAACGGTAAAAATGCCGCATAATTTACGCAGGAAAAACAGTCGCCACACCGCCGTGCCACCAATGCCACATGCGAGTAAGGAAAAAAATACTATAATGCTCCCAGAAAAAAAAAAAAAAAAATGCGAATGCGAATGCGAATGCGCTTTTCACTTTTTTCACAAATGGCCATGCAAATTACAAGACACATTAGCTCTCTTCTCTCTTGACCGTGTCTGTGCCTGTGTCTCTCTCTCGCTCTCTCTCTCTCTCTCTCTCAGTTTTTGTGGCAATCCTACGCCTAACCCCAAAAATGGGAGCAACAACAAAACGGAAATGCAACGTAGACAAACGACAAAAAATGTGTTTACAGCAGCTGCCACAAAAGCAGCAGCAGCAGCAGCAACAGAAGCACCAGCAGTACAAGCCACCGAAATGGTTTCTTTCCGACCAGAGTTGTCACCTGTTTGGCGTAGGGAAATGTCCCATAAGCGAAAGGCTACTGAAAGCACTTGCGGGAGGAGTTTTACTGAACGTTTGCAAGCAGAAAATCCGTTTGAACGTTGGATGGAGACAGCCCTAGCCCTTTCCAGCGAGACGTTGACAACCCTGGCTACTTATTAGCGAGGACTGCGAGGCAGCAGCCACAGAGTGGGGTGGCAGAGAGTCCAAGACTGCCACTGGGACTGGGACTCGGACTGGCACTCGGACTGGGACTTTGCGTTGCACGTTTCTTGTCGTTTTGGAGCGTTTGGAATGTTTAGTTAACCGTAAACAGAGTCGCAATGCGCCCGCGCCATTTTGGCATTGATTGCTGACCAGATGCAAACACACACACATATGTGTTGCACATTTGCTGCCACTACACACACACACACAGAGAGAGAGAGAGAGAGGGAGACGACGTATCCTCTAGATGGGAGTTGGAGTAGAGAGTCAGTGGAGCGTGAATAACATTTGGTAATCATGGCACAAACACGAAAATGCATTAACCAAAATTGTGATCATAAATTTTCAATCGACACGCGGCGGGTGCTGTACCCGTACCCACTCCCCTGCTTCTGCCACCAGTCTCCGCCTGTACGAATGAGAGACTCTAGCGAGGGGGGGGGACTGGGAAACTGGACTACGGCAAGCAGAAGACGGAAGACTTTTTTTTGAGACTATCTAAGCCGAGTATTTCTCCTCTCTCTGGGCCTAAAGCATTTGCTGTTGCAGCTGCACACACATTCTTGGCCAGAGAAAGTTTTTGTTGCACAAGTGGCAGGCAGCAGGCAGCAGGCAGCGGCAGCAGCCTCCTCACATTCGCAGTTGCAGTTCCCTGTTGCTGTTGCATTTGCAGTTGCTGTTTGGGTCAGTTAAATGGCAAAGGCTGTGCCTTGCCTTCGCCTTCGCCGTCGCCTCAGCGGCCGAATGGGGCAGAAGTGGAGTGCCAGTGCGAGTGCGATGCGTGGGCGTTGCAACAACACTCTGCCGCCAGCGGCCAGAGACCGAGCCCAAGAAGATGATGAAGGCCTAAGAGGCGGCTAAGAGATCGAACCAAATAAACAAATGATGCGGTATTGGATGGGAACATTGAAAAGAGTTTTTGGCTTGGACGATGTGTCCTTTCGCTTAGAGGAACCTTTGTTTGCTAAAGATACAGTATCATTGTGTCAAGATACAGTCATTTAAGGAATTTTTCAACTGATGCGCTTTTTGGAACACTGGAATGGAGCAACAAAATGGAACAATGGCATGGATTATAATAATAATCATCATCAGAATCGGAATGTTGCATACGCTTGTCATCGGCTGATGATCCTGCAACATCCTCTCTCTCTCCTGAAGCCTGCTGTGGGTGTGTGTTCACCTCTCTCCCTCTCCCTTCTGTCCACTCGTCCACTCATTCAGTTAAGCTCTGCCCTCAACGCCCTCACAGCTTAATCAAAGCAATTTGTTGCAAGAGTTTGGCTCTGGCCGAATCCTTGTTGCCACAAAAACAAAAAAACAGAAGAAGAGTCCAGGGCTTAGTGGCGTGGCATATGCCACATGTGGTTGCCATTGTTTCTCTCTGTCTCTCTTCCTGTTTTTTTGGGGGGACTCTTCGTTTCCATTTTGTTTTTTGGGTGTGTGATTTTTTTTTGGTGAGTTCTCCAAAAATTTCTAGTAAATGTTGCACCTCCTGCTGCTGCTGCTGCTGGATGTTGCTGCTGTATGTTGTTGTTGTTGTTGTTGTTGTTATGTATGTGTTTGTACAACGCCTTGAATGCGGCTTCTGTTGTCGGTTGTCGTTAGCCTGTTGCCTGCCTCTTGTTGCTGTTGTTGCTCTTGTTTCAGCATTCCTCACTTGGCCCACACTCATGTGGAACAGCCGCACACAGATACACAGATACAGATACAGATGGAAGCGATAAAAATTTATTGAGCCGAGGCCTCTGGCCTGCTGCCACTGCCACTGCTGCTGCTGCTGGTGCTGCTGCTGTTGCGGGGTCTCAGCTTTCAGCTTCAATTTCTGTGTTCTCCTTATACCCTTTTGGCCAGCAAGGGTAGCCTCTACCACACCAGAGAAGAAGGAGTCTCGTGGCACAAAGCTCTCTGGGACTTGCCTCAAAGTGTATTAAAAGCTTCGGCCTTTTTCACTCTCACCCTCTCGCTGTCTCTCTCTCTCTCTCTCTCTGTCTCTCTCTGTCTCGCATTTTTTTGGGATTGTTGCAGCCGTTGTTTATTTTTATTGTTGCCCCAAAGAGAGGTGTTGTTGCGGCTCCTCGTGCTGTGGCAAGTTGTTGCTGCTGTTGCCGCCGTTGCTGCTGCGTCTCAAAATCAATTGAGTTTAACTGCTTTTAATTTACTTGGAATTTGTGCGGCTTTAATGGATTTATGTCGGCTTATATGTTGGCTCTCGGTGGCTGTTGCTGCTGTTGCAGGTTGCTGTATGTTGTGGCAACAGTTTCTGCTGCTGCTGTTGCCGTTGCTGTTGCTGCCGTTGCTGCTGTTCATCTTGCTGCTGCCACACACACCACAGTATTAAAATTTATCATGTGCTAAAAACTTATCAATTAAATATATGCATAACATTGTTCCAGCTTTATGGAGAGCTCTCTTGTTGCAGGTTGCTGCTGCTGCTGCTGCTGTTGCTGCTGTGTTGCCCGGCAGCAACATCAATCAAAATGCAACCGTGCAACGTGCAACTTGATGTCGCGCGCAGCAATTTAGACATGCCTTGCCATGTTATTAACTAATTACAGGCGACTAATCTAAAAGGCCGCCACAGAAAAACAGGTGCCCCATGCCCATGCATCATGCCACAACCCAGCAGCAGCGGCCGCTGCAGCAGCTGCCTAATGAAAAGTGACATCTTGGCCACGACCAGGCCTAAACTGTCAACGTCTCTTGGCCCGAGCTTTTGTCTCCAGTGTCTCCTGTGTCGCCTCTCCTTTTTGCATAATCTGCCTCCTCCTGTGTGCCTCCTGCCCCTTGTGCATGTCTTGTCATTCGTCATTCTCCTGCTGGCGCTGGTGCTGGTGCTGGTGCTGGTGCTGCTGCTGCCACAGCTTTTGTGGCACGCTGCATGGATCTCGCTCAGGTGCATGGCCGCCAGCAGGCTACAGAAGATGTCGCCTCTCGGGCCTCGGCCCCGGCCCCGGCCCCGGCATCGGCATCGGTATCGGCCTCGGCCCACCCGCTAGACGATGGGGGACACATGGAACACATGTTGCACTTGTCTCTCTATAGCTTGTGGCACGCACTTGTTGCACATCACTCGCTGCGTCTGTGTGTCTGTTGTTGCCTCTTGTTGCCGGAAGCGGATTCTGTGTTAATTACAAAAGAACTCCTCTCTCTCTCTCAATGATTATGTTGCTGTTGCTGCCTCATGTTGCTGCTGTTCCTGTTGCAACTTCTGTTGCGTTGACATGCGTTGCTAAACGTGCCGCCGCCGGACACCCCACTACACACACATTCAAATGAGGCAAGCAAGAGAGAGGCTGTAGAGGCGCACTGACTGGATTTCCTTTCTGGCTGACATTGCGGCTTGTGGCATGGCATGGCGAATGTGCCTGCAAGATTATGAAAATTAGATATACAAATCAGCAAAAGGCGAACGGATGTGCCTCTGCCCGGCTGCCTGGCTGCCTGGCTGCCTGCCCCATCATGGGGCATCAACATTTTGATGCGTACAAGATCAAACAAGAAAGATGCAAACGATCAAGAGCGATGGCTCTGCCACTGCCCCGTCCAGAGCTGCAACGATTCAAGGATGCTCTACAAGATGCAAGATGTCAGATACAAGATACATCTGTGGCATGTATCTTAACAGCGGTTGCAATCACCAGCAAACATTGAAAATAACATTCAATTCTCAAGAACCGAAACCATATTCCAAAGGCTTCCAAAATGTTCCCCTAAGCGAAAGGATACATGCGTTCAAATTGACGCAAAGCTTTCCTTTTTGTTGTGGTACTTACTTCATGAGAGTATTACAGGGGCGGGGGCGGGGGCAGGCAACATGCAACACAACATGTTGCTGCGGGTCAGGGTCGAGAGATGTTGCAACTACATTTTTTTTTGTTCTAGCCTAAGCCATTTCTGGGGTTTTTTTTCGCTGGGTTTCTCTTGTCTCTCCGATGCTGTTGCTGAATGTTACTTTCGACAGTCGCTGTGGCTGTGGCTGTGGCACGTTGCCTGTCGACTGCGTAAATTGCTTACCAATCAAATAGCACTCGAGAGACCTGGCCAGAGAGAGAGAGAGAGAGAGAGGGGTAGGGGTAGGGGCAGGGGGAGAGACCTCTCGCGGAAATTGCTTGAAACGGAAATGTGCTCCTCCGCTGCTGCTCCTGCTCCACGTTTGCCAATTTCATGTCATTCGTTGACAACGCACAACGGATATTGTTTAGTATTTTGCATAAAAGTTTATTTAAAAGTTGATTTTTTCGCTTTTTGTAGGTTAGAAGGAAGTTGTCGCTTGGCGGCCGACCCCCTACCCCCCATCCCCTCTCCCGTTTTGGCCACATGTTGCGGCAGGTCTGTGTGCTTGGACCCCTCTGGGGGCATGGCTTAATTATAGTCTTTTGGCCTTGTGCATTTGCCAGGCGCCGCCACACACAGCAACAGCAACTTGCAACAACTGTGGCTTCGTCCGATTTTTCGGCCACGCCCACTCCACACACTATTTGCTTTTGGGGCCTGCGGTTGCACTTTGTATCTTTCCGTCTTTGTTTTTTTTTTCCTTTGTTTTTTTGGGCGGTTTCTTTTGGAATTCTTTGTTTCTGTTTCTGTGACTTTGAAACACTGACTGCCCCTTGTGCCCCTTGTGCCCCTTGGTGACTGCTACTTTTTCGAGGGCGTGGCCCAAGGAACCCAAAGATGTGGCAGAAGAAGCGAGA
The DNA here is from genome assembly GCF_003286085.1 of Drosophila persimilis. Lineage (NCBI taxonomy): Eukaryota > Metazoa > Arthropoda > Insecta > Diptera > Drosophilidae > Drosophila > Drosophila persimilis. The sequence goes on from NW_020825346.1 coordinate 1,474,605, forward strand.
AGGGAGAGAGTGCGAGTCTCACTGGAGCAAAAGGGAGGACCTATTTTACAGAAGGCACTACGACCTTTATGAACATTGATTTCAGCGCTAAATATCCTACGAAATACTTCCACTTTTTCAGTTCCGCAGATCTTGCTGTGTTCCTTGAAATATCCTTATTCTCCATCTCCTTCAGCTTTGGCTTCTTCTCCACTTAACACTTAACCAAAAGAAGGCTGGTCTCCGCCAAGAGATCTGTGCGGAGAGATGGTCCAACTTTAATATGCACTTACCTGTCAGATCATTAAAGTAAAAATTGATTTTCTAACTTGCAACGATTTTTGCATTAACAATTAGTCGTCGTCGTGGACCCAAAGGGGGAACGTTCTCCATGAGAGCGCCTCATCGTGTTATTAATTAACAATGCCACACCAGGCAGGCGCATTTAAGACATTAATTGCCCGAACCGGTTCACTTTAACGTTCTTTGGAGCCAGTGCCCAGTCCCAGTGGCAGTGCCGGTGCCTGGGCCTGGGCCTGGGCTGGGGGGGGACGACGCCTCAATCAATCTAGCAAATTGTCGCCCAGTTCATTCTCAACCGCAGCCGCAGCCTCATTCTCAGTCTCAGTCTCAGTCTCATTCACATTCTGCGATCTTTGTCTCGGTAATATTGAACACCAATATGAATAGAGTGTTTCCTTCTGCCTTCTTTCTGAGAGATCTCGGGCCAAGATCTCTTGGGATCTTGAGGCTTATACTCTCTAATTATGACAACTACGCAGCTGTGCGTGCTCACGTGCTTTTCTAATTAGACAACGACCACGACGGCGACTAGGACGGGCTCTGGCCCCTGGAGAAGGAAAGAGAGATTGACAATAAACGATAAAGCCGTCGCCATCATCTCGTCATCGTCATCGACGGACGCAAATTGACAATCAGAGCATGAGGCTCTGCATTTGGGCTGCCAACTCGATTGAAACTCCAGACTAAAAGCACGAAATTTAATTGATTGTTCATCGTTTTACCTATCGAAAGATGCTTCAATTGTTATCGAAATAAATCAAATAAAATCGATTTCTCAAAGTATAAAGTGGAATACATTTCTGCTATAGAATTTGTATTGTCGATATTGTCGATATATTGAAAATTATTCCATCTATCTAGAGTCATCGATTAGTTATCGTTGAAGCGATATCGAAACGACTAAGACATATTTTCATAACAAAATTAAGAAAATTCAAATTGTATCGATAAAATAATCGATTATTGTTATTAGACGGTTATTTATCGGCTTATGAATAAGATCGATAAATCGATTACACCTCATCAATCTTCTTGATTGTCTTTCTGTCAACTTTCTCCATTTTGATTCGAAAAGAAATCTACAAAATTTATCATTCGCTTGAGAGAAGGAGAAAAATCAAACGAGTTGGCAGCACCGTTTGCCATTTGCGGCACACCCACTGCTGCTGCTGCTCCGGCTGCCTGCCTGCCTGCCTGCTGCTGCTGCTGCGGCAGTTGCCACCCCACTGCCCCACCAACCCGGCACGCCCCCCCTCAAGCTGAGGCAGCATAGGCACACGCCCACTGCAAACGCTCGCTGAGCTTTAATGCGTTTTCATTTAACACAAGACTGAGACGGCCAAGACGGCGTTGGGGCCAGGCTTGTTAGGCCCCAGTCCCCACCCATAGGATGCTGTGTGTGTGCGTGAATGCCCCCCACCCCATGGCCGTGTGTGTGTCTGTGTGTGTGTGTGTGCGTGAACACCTCCCACTTGGAAATCTAATATAGAGCCTGGATACGAGTGCAGCCTGGCCTCGAAAGTAGCTCCTTGCCGGTGCCTTGGCTACCGATTCGAATACCCTAGCCATTGCGGGGCTACAAGCATTCCATGCTCGATCAGAAGGCAGGATGTCCGACTCTCGTTCTCTCGAATAAAATGCCATCTGACTCAATTCAAGTAGAATAATCACTCGAATCGAGTGACTAGTAGGTTTGGGTACCACAAATGATTACAATTTAATTTCCAATCGATTAAATGCCATTCAGAAGGCTAAACGGTATAGCTATCCCTGGGATTTAACAGCATTATATATTCCAGGTGGCAACGCTGCACAGTCTGGCATCCCCGTACCTCTAGAGTGTTGCCACAGCCAACAAAAAAGAGTATTCAAACTTCGTCGCATCTTTGCGTACATTTTTCTTGAATTTTTGTGTTTTATTAAATTTTTTTACACATTTTTTCGCTGGCTTTTTCGCTTCCGCATTCCTGAACCAATTATATAGAGTATATACATATGTATATCAATATTTTTCAGCTCGTTTCTGTACGAGATCCGCGCACATTAATAACGCATCCCACAACCCACCCTCTAATTGCATTTTTTGTACCCTGGCACGCTGGTCGTCTCTGGGTCTTTGCCTTTAATCGAATTTTCCGCGTTTCAGAACGATGAGCATTTTCGATTAGGCCTTAACTATTTCTCTCTCTCTGTCTCTCTCTCTTTTTTGGGGGCACCCCGATAAGTGCAGCAGCAGCAGCAGCAGCAGCGCTTGCAGAGTTGCCTGCATCTTTAGAAAGTGCTTCCGCATTTGTGGTTCGCCTTCACACACTCCTGCCACAAAAAGTTATGTGCTTAGATTAGCGGGTGTGTGCTAATGTCTGGGTCTGGTCCTAGACCTACGTCCATGCCTCTGCGCCTCGCCTCCTGTTGCATGGTGTTGTATGGGTCACTCTTTATCTATCTATCGAATGCGAATGCGAACGCCGACGACAACAACCACAGCCACAGCCACAGCCGCAATACAGCGACGTCGGCGACGGCGGCTTAATGAAACCCATAACTTTTGACTTTTCCAGAGCGAACGGAGCGAGACCAAAATACCAAGAGATGATGCCTTATTGGGGTCATGCGAAAGGTGCTGATTGCTAATCCTATCCCCCAACCAGAAAAAGTGACCGAAAGTCTGCTTGACTGTTTAAGGGAATACGAAACGGAAGAAGACACATTTTTGGGGGCTCAAGAAATATTTATAAGGGTAAATCTATCATTTTTCCCCTCTCCTCCCATTTAGATTGGGGAAACAACAAAAATCCGACAAAAATACCACTAAAATACCAAAATATACCGACAAAGTGTTGTAAAATACCATAAAAGAGATTAAAATACCAAAACATTCAAGGGAGTGGTATCAAAATATCAAAATGGTGGTATTAAAATACCAAAAGTGCGGAATTCAAATACTAAGTGAATAGTATTACCAAAAAAATACCAACAGTGTGGTATTAAAATACTTAAAGTATGGTATAAAAGTACACAACGATGATTTGCTGTTTTCCAACAGTTTTGTACTGAAATACCAACAGATTGGTACCAAAGAGTGTGGTATTTAAATACTAAAAGTATGGTATAAAAGTACACAACGATGATTTGCTGTTTTCCAACCGCTTTGTACTACTGAAATACCAACGGATTGGTACCAAAATATACCAACAGTGTGGTATTTAAATACCACTTTACATTAAAACACCCAAAAATACCGAAAAATATGAAATACGATCTAAATTAAATTCCCATAAATCTATAATTAAGATTCAATGAAATAGTTTTCAAACGTTTTCCCTAAGAATAACCTCCCTCGGAGACCCACGAAACCTTTCCATGATTCCCCTATGTTTGAATGTCAATATTTGTATATACTAGTATGTAATATTTGATACACCCCCAATTAATATTTGAATATTTTGCCTTCCTTTCTCTTTTTTCGTTGCAGGTGAGTTTCGCTTTTTGTTTTTTTGTTCGGCGAGCGTCGACTTCAATTAGCAATTGAGATTATTTCGACTCAAAGAAGCAGGTAAAAAAATGCCTTAAATAGCAAGTCTCCCGTTCCCCGAAACAGAAACAGTCTATACACATCTACGGTTAGTGTGTGTGGATGCATGCCACATATAGATGCATATTCCGTTGGCTGATTTGGCTAAAGGCTGTCACATTTTCGTTCGGTGCGCCGCTGCCGCTGCCACTGCCGCTGCCACTGCCGCTGCAGTTAGGCTGCAAAGAGAAATGACCACAAAATGTGAACATAAATCAACACAATGGCCAAAATGCTGCTGCTCCAGCCGCCAAAAGGTGTGGAGACCCAAGCTGCAACGTGCAACAGCAGCAGAGGCAGAGGCAGCATATGAAAATGTAAATTTCACATGGGAAAAACAAGCCGCGGGGGATGACAATTTGCTGTTGTTGCCGCCGCTGCCGCCGCCGCCGTCGCCGCCGATGCTTGATGCTGATGCTGACTCAAAACAGTTGCAAAGTTGTTGCTGAATTAATAAACTTGCAACAGAGCTTCAGCTTGCCGCTTGCCGCTTGCAGCAGTGGCAGTGGAAACGGCGATGGCGGTGGCTTTTGTAAAAATGCCGCCAAATACCTATTTTGATGTTGTTGCCACTGCCGCTGTGGTTGTGCCTCAAAGCCAAACGATACGCATTGAAAATGAACGAAACAAAATTGAAATCTGACACCAAAAGAATTGACAGAAAACACACACAAAACATACCCCCCCTACACAGCGAGAAATTTTACTATTAATTAAGGAACTTGCTTTCCAAAGAATGGAGAAACACAGGGAATAGTACTCGACGGCTTCCTCTTTTAGGGAGCTTCCGCTCGGTGATGCGAATGACGTGGATTCGTTAAACAAATTTAAGCTAAGCGAAAGGACAAGGGACACAAAATATGATGGAAAATCCGCAACGATATAGACAGAGGGGATTCGAGGTAATAGGGGGGTATATATGGAATAGTTGCAGTAAATAGTAATATAACTAATAGCTGAATAGAGTAACGAGTAACGAGTAACGAGTAATGAGACCTTAGCAAAGTTTCTTTATAGCAGCAGTAGAGATGGTATCAAGGAGATAGCTTTGTTATTTATTTGAGACCATGTGAAATATGACAACAGAATGCCATATATGTATAAGACACAAACCATATACAAGTGGATGGGAACATCACGATACTAGATGCGATACCGAATATTGGAGATCTGTATTGGATCCTACAGATAATTATTATATAGTCTATGATAAAAGGAAGAAAGCGGTAAGCTAAAGCATCCGCACATAAAACAATTCTAAACTTTACCAAGAAAATACTAAAAATAATACCAAAATGCTCAAGATACCAAACAATTGGAACAAATTGCGTACCATTAGGGAAGTATTTGTTTGTATAGCACAAAGTCCGATTCAGCTACCGATACCGATTCAGATCACAATCCCAGAGATACGAATATGTGTGAAGTTTTGTCAAGTGCAGCCCACAGCCCACAGCCCACAGAACCAGAAGAAACTTCAGTTCACAGGCATCGCAGGCAGGCAGCAGTGGCTTTTTGTGTGACTTCCAGACTTGGTTTTTGACCAACCAACAAAAATGCAAATTCAATGAATGCCCATTCACCCGCTCACCCGCTCACCCGAATCCTAACCCGAATCCGAATCCGAGTCCGAGACCGAGCGATCCCCTGCGTGGCCTGCCGGCAAGTCCAACTCCCAAACGTGACTCAAATTGCTTTTAAATTGTTTTAGCCAGCAATAAACGAACGAATCCATGGAGGCAACCGTCCAGCAATCCAGCAGCCAGCGAGAGTTTTAGCCTTTATTTTGTTGTTGTTTGTAAGCCCCGTATTCCTGCCCAGCAGCTGTTGGTCCAAATATTTGCCTTCCTTTTTTTTCCCGCCAGGCAATTGAAATGTCCCAGTGTCCATAGAAAATGTTTCGTTTTGGCCATGGCTATGGCTATGGCTCTGTGCCTGATCTTAATTTCCATTGAAGTGCCCACCCCCCTCCGCCCCCCCCAGCCAGACTTCGTTTTGGTATCCATATCCCCATATCGGGTGTGGAGAAAACAAAGCCAAAGCAAAAAAAAATATGAAAATCTGTTAATTGTACAAATATGTTCGGAGGTCTATTACAACGGCCATACAAAGATTTAAGATTTCCTTTATGTATACATATATTTCTCTGTGGGGTTTTTGTGCCGAATGCTTAATTGCCCTGCGGGGGTGGAGACTTTTGTGGCACGGCTCGGTGCGGTACAGCAATTGGAGGCACACGGAGCCTGCGTGAGTAATTTGTCTTTAGTTTCTTGCATTTCCGTTTTGGCTTTGGCTTTGGCTTTGGCTTCAGGTTCGTTTTTTGGAGATTATTGTGGATAGATTATTCGCTTGTGGTTATTCGTCGTTATTATTATGTAAATTTGTGTAAATGCATCGCCAATTGCCGGCCGCTTATCGCCCCAAAAATGGTTAACAATGTCCCAAGATGTGAGGGGGAACGCCGAACGGCGAACGGCGAACGGCGGCATATCATTTGCAAATGCCATATTCATGGTACGCCGTACGGAATATCCCTGTTTAATGAGCGTTTTCCCAGCATTTTAATTAGCTAATATCCTAATCCTGACCATGTATATCGTATCAGGTATCGAATATATATGGATATCGAATAAATAGGTTGGATATGGCCTTAAAACATCCATTCAATTGTTTCCCATCTGAAAATCGTATTGTGATCAATAATATTCGTTTTTAAAGTATTTTTTTGTATTTATAATTATTTAGTATTTTTTGGTAGTTTTGCCTCTTCTAATATTTTGTTTCTAAATAATGATAATACATCATTTTTTTATTATTTTGGTATTTTTATAGCAATTTTGGTATTAATGGATTGGTTTATTCCAGAGATAATCCATGATTTTAAGTATTTTGGTATTATTTAGTTGGTATTTTCGGTATCTTTTGGTATTTTTTATTAGTATTCAAGAGATAATGATAATAGATTTTGTACATGATTTTTAGTATTTTGTGCAGTATTTTTTTAACTGAAAATTCATTCATTATTCAATGAGAGATACTGTTGTAGTATTTGGTATCCCCACTCTTATTGCCAATTCTTCGAAATTGTTTCTATTTTCACGCGCTGTCCCTCTCTCTTGGGGTTTGATGTTGGTGTTGGTGGAAAAAGATTTATGAACCAAAGCCGGGGATTCGATGCTTTGGCATGGACATGGGAGTAGAGTACAATTGCCCGACAAGAGACATGAACTCCGCTTTGTGGCACGCCTGTCCCGTCCCTAATGACAACGGTAGCAGCTACTGGCTTCTACGACTGGGAGTCCAAGTCGGGAGTCGGGAGTCGGGAGTCGGTAGTCGGAGACGGAGTCTGGCAGTAGATGTGTTTTGCCCCTGCTGGCAATTACTTAATTTGCACTTGACTATTGTTGCGTCTCCATCCTGCCACTGCCACTGCCACCCCGTCTCTCTCTCTCTCTCTCTCTCTCTCTATGTGTGTGTGTGGGGTGTAAATCAAGTCCGAGACCCTGACGCTGACTATAAGTTGGCGCGGCGTTCGCTACTGAAGCAGAAAATTACTTTCATCATAATTTAAAGTTACTTATGACCACAGCAGCAGTTGCAGTGGCAGCAGCAGTGGCAGTGGCAGCATTGGCACTGCCAACAACGAGCGCTGCAATACTTGTCCCGTGGTTTGGTGTGGCTGCGGTTGCCCCTTTTTTGTGCTTTGCTTTGGTTTGCTGCTGCCGCTGCCGCTGCCGCTGCTGTTGCTGTTGCCTGATTGTCTTAGGCTAAGCACAAATTGAAAAATCATCTAGCCGAACCGAACTAAACCAGGATGTGCCACGAACGGAGGTGCCCCCAAACGGCAGGGAGACGGGAGGCCCCCCAACACTGCAGCCTGCACTGAAGGCCAAAGCCAAAGCCAAAGCCAAACATTTGCACGTCAAACAAAGTGGCAGTGAAATAACAAAATTATGTTGGCAGATTTGTGGCGACGGCAGGCGATGGAAATTATTGCAGCAGGAACAGCAGCAGCAGCCACAGAGCTGCTCTTCGTGTCGCCTCCACTTGCCACACAAGAGAAGAGGCGAGACGAGGCGAGGCGAGGCGAGGCAGATATCCAGAGATCCATAATTGCTATGTGGTGGTCCCTGCTGTTGGTGCTGCTGCTGCAGTTTAAGTTACTGTTTGTTGCAGTTGCAAGTTGCAGTTGCACTGTGGTTTTTTCTTTTCGCCTGGTGACGGTTTGCCGCATATGAATGATGTGGCGTGGGTTTCCTCTTGCCTTCCTGCCCTGGGGGCTCCAATTCTTACCACGGATCCTACAGATCTTCCAAGAGAGCCGTTTTTGGGCCAACAAATTACCCATAAGCGAAAGGACACAGACTCTCGAACAGCTTCGACACCAGAAGGCGCATAAATTTTGCTTAATTTGAGTTGCAGTTGCAGTTGGGAGCTAACTGAGGCCACCAGCCATAACAATGCCACATGCCACATGCCACATACCACTCCGTATCCGTATCCGTACCCTGAGCAACCGGGCTTTTGGCCGGGCCAGCAGTTTTTCAGTCCAGTCTCAAATGCAAGTCGCGTCCACAATCAAGTCAAGTGTTTATTTGTTTATGGGAATTTTCTTTTACTTTACTTTACTTTGGTTCTGTTTTTGTTTTGTTTTGTTTGGCGTTTTTTTTTTTTTTTTGTCTACCCAAACCCGAAAGCGGAGCAAGAGCTGCAGCTCTGGATCTCCTCTCAGGTGAGTGGCATGTTGCATGTGGCAGCAGTGGCCGGCTCCCATGGCTGCTGGTGGTCCCTCCTCGATGCTGGCGTTCCATTCGTGCGTTTTTGTTCGCCGCAATTAGCGTGTGGGCAGTGGTTTTTTTTATTAGTGGGTGGAGGAGAGTTAGCGGAAGAGGGACCGGAGGAGGGGGAGGGAGTGAGAGGCACCAGTTCGGAGGGAGGGGGCAGGAGTGAAAGTCGCGGCACGAGGCTCCATCAATTCGCAGAGATTCCTTCATAATTTTTCAAACTCTTCCAACTCATTCCATTCCACTATGTTTTATTCCACTTGTTCTATCCGTTTTTGCACGCCATCGTACCGCTTTGTTTCGTTTCGTTTCGTTCCTCTGTCAGTCGATTCCATTTCATTCCATTCCAGTGCCAAATGAACACCTGTTGTTTTTGTTGCATCTTGAACCGGTTCGTTGCGGTGCGGCTTTCGAGCTCGTTAGTTAATTCAAAGCTGTAAATATTATAACAGACCGCGTTCCATTATTGTATTAGCAACAGATTGGGGCAAGGAGGGGACCAGATTTCAAGCGATGACGATCGCAGGAGAGAATCATATAGAAGTTTCGATGGGAGTTTAGGGAAGCTGCAGCATGGAAGTTCCTAGATAGATATAGCCACAAAAATACTCCAAAAATAATAGTTACTTCTCGGGTAGGAGATGCATGGAGCAGCTACTCCAGTCTGGGGGAGGGGACAGCCAAGTGGAAGGCAATTGGACAGCGATTTTCCACTCTCGCTCTGCGATCTCCGAACTCCTCTATTTTTGTATATTTTTAGAAGCGGTTTTCCCGCTTTCCCGCCGCCTCGTTCCACCTCTGACTATTTTTAGGCTATGAAAATTGGCTTAAAAAATTACGGAATGACGGAATGACGGACTGACGGACAGAAACAACTCCTTAAAGTTATTTCAAATTAAAATGGAAATTTTCTACGTTTATGTTAGGTTTTTTTTTTTTTTCGTTTTTTTGCTTCGTCGGCGCCGTCGTCGTGTGTGTGTGATTGATGTGGGTTAATTTGGTTTTATTTGTGGCAGGCCGAGAGGGGTTAATGGTGGGGCCAAGACTGGGTTAAGCTCTGTGTGTGGGGCGGAAGGGGGCTTGAGGAGAGGCGTACCAGTAATTGGTGGCCAAAAACTGGCGCTGAAAAGTGGGATATTCAGAGCAGTAGTGGATGAAAAATGGATGGAATAAGTGAGAGATAAAAGTGAATGGTGGAATAGCGGAACGAAGGAATGGTGGAACAGAAGGGGATATCAAATTAAAAACAGATTGAGTTTGAGATCGGATTGGGAGGGAGTGACAGAACTATGACAGGAATGATGATGTGAATGGAAAAAAAAGAGCAAAAGGAGTACACGCAAAGAAAGTTTTAATTGCAAAGAAAGCACAGCGAAGAACAGAAATTGAGACAGATGGAATGAACCACAATAGAAAGAAAGAAAGCCTTGAACTGCAGGCTAAAGTCTCTACACATCCTGATGGCAGATCCATATTTTATGTGGAATAGCAGAATAGCTCTGTTAATACCATACTCCCATTTGTTCCACATATTCCACTGTCCCACTGTCGGTGGTGAACCCTTTCGCTTATGGGATATTTGAGCAGTGCGAATGAAGCGAATGTGCCACTGAATGTGAAGGATGTACCATACTCCCATTTGTTCCACATATTCCACTGTCCCAAATCGCTTCGTTTCGTTTCATTCGTTGCGAATCCTTTCGCTTATGGGATATTCGAGCAGTGCTAATGGAATGTGCCACTGAATGTGAAGGATGTTTTTCCTCGCCACTCCCCAACCCACCCCCCACCCCCACTTCCACTCCACCTCTCTCCCTCTGCGTGTGTCAATTGATTTTGTTGCTGGCTGTATTTTGCGCACATTACTCATACGCCATGTTGCACACAACAAAAGGCGCGTATAAAATAACAGATTTATGCCTGCGTTCCAGCCAATGACACGCCAATTAGCCCGCCACCGCCACCGCCGCCGCCGCCACCGCCGCCGCCGCCGCCATCGCTGCCATAACAAAAACAACAGCAGCTGGCTGCCACAAGAAGCTTGCCACAACAGCCGCAACAGGCACAAGAAGCTTGCAAATAAAGCTTTGACATTTTTATGATGCTAAGCGGAGTCGCAAAATAAAGGCTTGACTGGCATCAGAGGAGGAAGGGGCGGCCGGTGGAGAAGGTGTGGCAGGGCGGTGAGGGGTGGGGAGGGGGGTGCTGTCGAAAATCTTGTGGCAGCTGCAGCGCCTGACCTTTGCATGTGCCGCAGAGTCGGAATTGAGTTTGACAGCTGCTGGGGCGACACGATCCGATTGCGATTGCGATTTCGATCGCTCTTTGACCTTAATACGCGCCAGCTGTGCGCGCGTCAACACCCCCGAACCACGCGCACACACACACACACACACACACACACACACACCAAAAATGAGGAAAAATCTCTGTGGAAAATGTGTGAAAAATCTATGTGAGATCCGATACCCCGCCCCGTCCCCAGAGGGGACCATCCATTGTCATTTGACACCTAATTTGGTGGCGAGGCGGGGCACACACGCATAATAAGCGCTCAATAAATGTGCAACACCCGCTGGCAACAACAACAGCCACAGCAGCAACATGTTGCTGCCACTGTGCGTGCGGCAACAACCAAACCCTCTCTCCGCCTCTCTCTCTCTCTGTCTCTCTCTCCTGTCTCTCTCTGTGTCTGTCTTTTGGTCTTTTTGTAATCAACGGGGCAATCTCATTAATAAATTGCACTGCATGCAACATGTTGCATGTGGTTGTTGCTGCTGCAGTGGCCGCAACATTAATTGGCTGCTTAGAGAGCGGCTGACAAGGCACGTTGCACCGCCAGCCCCGCATGCCCCGTGGGCACAGTGAGTGCTCGCTAATTAGAAATAAGTGGGAGCCCATAAGCGACCTCTGTATTGCTTCCTTTGGAAAGTATAGGAAGTTATTTGGGGCGTCAGTAGAGCCAATACAATCCCCACGAATCCTCAAATATTTCTCACAGAATATCCCCCAGGAGCACCATCAGAGTTGCCTTAGAGAATCCCCAGGAAATGTGGACAGATCCCCACAGAATCCTTACAGAATCACCCTGCTTTTGCATTCTCGATGCGTCTCTTATGTGTTGAAGAATAAATATCGGAGCTATGGGTCCGCATGGGAGGCCAGGACGTAGAACAATGAATAGAAAAAATGTCCCCTAAGCGAACGGCCACACAGGTCGTGGCTTTGCGCGCTTCAGAAGGAGTTCCGGCTGCGTGGCCGTGGTGGCACTCTGTTAATGTTCATGCCACAAATTCCAAGCTGCCGATAGGTGACGCCGCTGCCGGCCATCAGCGGCAGCAGCAAAACGTGCCACATTAATTGTTTATGCACTCTCAAGGTTTCATCAGCGGCCGCACTGGCTGGCCACTGGTTCTTTTGATTTTGGGGGCCTGCTAATTGATTTTTATGCAGCCCAGGCCTCATGGCCTCAACGGCGAACAGCAACGGCCACAGAGAGGCGGGCGGCAGGCGGCGGGCAACATTGCAACAAGGCGGCGGCACATATTTTAAACACAAATTACAAAGCAATAATCATAAATCTTTTTTGCGGCTCTCTGCGGCTCTGTGGCTCTGGCTCGGGCCACAAGAGTCGCAAGCAACATGTTGTAGCGGCACAAACATTTATCAAAAAAAAGAGAAAAAAAAACCCCTGTACGCCTGTGTGTGTGAGTGTGTGTGTGTGTGTGGCAGATGTGGCAGACAAATGAGCATTGCGTGTGCCATATCAAAATATGGTGCCACTGTCCACCGTCCACCGTCCACCGTCCAATGTCCGATGTTGCTGCTGCCACAAAACGTTGATAACTTTGTGGCAGCAACATGGCTAAAATGGAGCACGTGGCCGGCACAGCGCAACATGACAGCAATTATGGTTGTTGCTGTTGCATCCACATGTTGCTGCCGCCGCATCCAGTGCCTGCTGATTGCTCTTGATTAAATGCTAGTCACTCACTCGAGTGGAAACTGCTGGCTGCTGCCTGCTGGCTGCTGCCTGCCCCCCGGAAATTGTTTATGCCACGAGCTGCTTATTGCTGCTGCAGCCGTTTACGCACATTTCTCTGCTGTGTGGCACAGAGCGGAGCGTTTATTCCCACTTCCTGGGGGAGAGCAGAGCAGCAGCCCAGGTGTTTTCATTTCTTTTCTTTTCTTTCTGCCTTAAACTTGATTGGGCCCCGTTGGAAATATCCGCCGCCTTGGACTTGACCCAAACCCCAATTGTGTGGCAGTGCCACAGTGCCACATTCCGCACTCCACACAGAGGCTGCTGCTGCCACAGAGCAGGAACAGACTCCATCGACAGAGACAGAGATGGGAGCCCTAGCTTATTAAGTCTTTAATGAAGTGCAAAAGAAGGGTGAGCTCTTTGTGGCACGAAAAGTACGAGAGGGAAAGATTTATGTATCTCAAGAATGTGTGTAACAACTACTATGTTTTGAGATTCATGGAAGCCCCTTATAGCCTTTAGGAGGTAGATTTTTCATTGACGGAATCATCCGCAGAAACAGAAACAGTCACCAGGAGAAAACCTTCTTCTTGGAGCTCCTGGATCTGTTCCATCAAACAGAAGATCTTTACATGTTCTCTAAAGTGTAATTTCCTTACCATTTCAATGGATTCCTCTCCCAATGGAGTAGAAGAAGAAACAGATCGTCGAGGGATCGTAGTGGTAGACGCTTTTACCAACGTCCCAAGAAAAAACAGGAGATCCTAGAGTGATCCTTCCTTGGTGCTTGCCCATGTCCATGGCACATCCTGCTAGATTGAGGTTAGCCCCAAAATATCCCCTCCCTTTCGCTCTGCGTTGGGGGGTACAGGTGGAATATAATTGCCATTGCAACCGATTTGGCAGCATCGAGGTGAAGGCAACAGCAGCAGCAGCAGCCGCATGAAAATGTTTATATGAAAATTGAAAATGATTATTGCACAATTCCAAATGAATGAATGAACGAATGAATGGTGGAATGAATGAACGAATGAAAAGAACAACAAACCGACAAATAGTCAAAGTTTTTCGATGTCGATGTCGATGTCGATGCTTTGCATTCGACACGCAAAAAGCAGCAACAGCTTTGAGCTACGGCCGTTGTTTCATCATGTGGCGGCGGCTACACACCGCAACAGCAGCAGCGTTGCAACAATTGGCTAATAATATAAATTTTGTGGCCAACAGTGGCAGCAATCGTCTCATTCCAAGGCCCCCTCCGGCTGTGTGGAGTCAAACTTTGACTCTCGCTTCTTGCTCTCATTTTTCGCTTTGGTTGCCTTTCGGTTGGTCTCTAATTTAATTGCGTTTTCAATTGCTGTTGACCTGCCACTGTCACACAAAATGTGCTGCTTGCCACAGAGCCACAGAGCCACAGAGCAACAAGTGCTTGCCGCTGCTTGCTTATCGTTGCCACAAATAACTGCAAATTGTGTGTTGCACAGAGCCACAAGAACGAACCGTATTGTTGTGTCTTATCTGCAGCAACAGCAGCACCAGCAACAGTAGTTTTTCGTGGCTGCAGTAAATCAGCTGCAACTGCAACTGTGCAACAAACTGCCAGGCAACACGCATGCGCCGCCAAAAGTCATGTTCGTGCCACAAAAGCGACACCCAAGCCATACATATTGTAGGTGGCAGTGGCACAAAGGCAATCGCTGGCTTTAAGTAGCACGAAGCCCCCAAAAAAAACCCCCAAACACCCCCCCCCCCCCCCCCACACCCCACACCCCACACCCACGGAGCCATAATAATTTTTGGAATATATTTTTGTATTTTTCGGAGGCTGTGCCCTTTATGTGTGGCAGCAGCAGCAGCGGCGGCAGAAACTGGACTTGCCACAATAGAAAGCTGCTGCTGTGTGGCAGGAAGCAGCGCTCCAGAGAGACAGAGACGGAGACAGGGGGAGAGGAAGAGGGAGGGGGAGAGGGAGAAAGAAAGATCCGCTTTAAACGCTTTGGAAATTTATGATCCAAAGCCCAGAGCGAAATCCTTTCACCAGCAAACGCGATTAATAAATCAATAAAAAAAAAAAAAAAATGCATTCATTTATAATCATAGTTGTTGCCACAGTGAAGCTGCCTGCCGCACTGCCGCACTGCCGCACTGCCGCACTTCCGCACAGTGACAAGCAGCAATTTGAGCTGGCAACACCTCGGCCTGCCCGGCCTGCCCGGCCTGCCACACAATGCGGAGCTTCCCCCACGAGGAGCGAAGCTCTCCAGCGAGTGAGAGGAACAATTAAGATCTGGCCAGAGATGACCAAGAATTATGCGGAGATATAAAGAAATCTAAGGCAATGCCTGGCTGCCGCTGCCGCTGCTGCTGCTGTTGTTGCAACATGTTGCGCAACTTATCAAAATAATCATCATTCACATCGACAAGACTGCAACATGAACACTGGAGCCGCCGCCGCACCGCCGCTGCGCAGGCAGCATTATGATAATCGCAAAACTGTGTGTCGGCAAATGTTCAAACGAGAGAGGCAGGCAGCAGCAACAGCATGCCACAGCCACAGCAACAGCAACAACAAGAGCGAAATTGCAACTGTTTTGCAGCTTGAACACCCCTAGACCATATCTGCCCCTGTCCCTGTCCCTGCCTCTGCCTCTGCCTCTGCCCCTTCATGTTGCAATTAATAATCGCTAAAGCAGTGGGAATATTACGCACCAAAAGATACCCCATCCTGCCATCAATCGTTCTCTCCCAACAAGTGTGGCTGCCACTCGCACCTTACCCTTTGTGCGGGTACTCCCTGACGGGGCCGTTTTTTTTTAGAGGGTATCACAAAAACGAGGCGCGGCTCAAACTGAAAAACTCAACTCAAACCAAAACTGAACTGCATCGTGCGCCCTTCTTTTTGATTTAAAATGTGCCGCCATCGCACGTAGGCGTACTCACACGCAGTGTGTGCCCCCCCCCCCCCCCCCCCCCCTTCTGGCGGAGCAAGTGGCCACACCGTCGACTAGACTGTGGCCGCCTTGCCGCAAAGCCAGAGCCTTGCCTTCATCAGTCAAGTGTATGTCTGTCTCACAAAAGGTTTCTGGTAGAACTGGTAGAACAGTGGAAGGATGCCACGCTGCTACTGCAACTGCCACTGCAACGTGCAACGGTAACTGCCATTGCCCCTGCCACTGCCACATCCATTTGTGGGGATCTGCGTGGGCTCCAGAGAGAAGAGCAGCAGCACCAGCAGCAGATCATCATTGATCAGTGTCTTCTGACCATTGACCAGCGATTTGACTTTGATATCAATCACAAATTTCGTTTTAAAAGCTGGTCACACTGGAGGTTAGAGCATGGGTAAGCGGAAATACTGGGACTTTAAAGAAAATACAAACAAAAAAGCTCCCTCTAGCCACACTAATCTCTCCTGCCCCCCCACTAGGACACATTCGAATGACATTGGAATGACATTCCTTGCGAAACTTTCCCATAAGCGATCGGAATCGCACCTTACCTCTGGCCACACTCGAAGAACCCCCTCCCATGAGATTCCTCTCAAGATTCCTCTATGCAAATTCCTGCCCAATCAATGGACTCCTCTCTTACACTCTTCTTCCCGTCAGTCGCCGACCCGCCCACTTGTGGCCCACTTGGCAATTAAGTTTATAAATAAATAAATCAAATGCAAATTTCACCAGCAACAAAAACAAAATACTATAAAAAAGAAAGACTGAAGAAAAGAAAAGAAAAAAAAAAAAAACAAAACATGAAAGGCAAAACGGCCGCCTCTTTGTGGGTGTGACAGATGCAGGTGGGAGGTGGGTGCACAGAAGGAGGCTTGGCGGCGGCGCCTCAGGTGAGCGGCCAAGCATGAGAGTCCGGGGAGAGAGAAAGAGGGGGGAATCGACTGCAGTAGGTGGCAGCCAGTGGCTTCTTTCCAGAGGAAAAAAAAGACTGCAGCAGCAGCAGGAGGGAAGAAGAATCGTTGGCGGCTCGTCGGCAGGGGAGTCTTAATTAGAAAATTGCTAATAACTCATGCACACGAACGAAATTTCAATATTAATGAGTTTTAAGGCAAACGACAGGCAAACAGAAAAGGCGCCACTCTAACAACTCTAAAAGGTACAACAAGACAAAAATACAAAAACTGTAACAGCTACACCAACAAGCGCTTAACTCACACACCAAAAGTTTTTTAACAACATTAATAATACCAACAATTAGTATAACAACTTCAACAACACTAGTCCCTACACCAACAACCGTTACTAGAACTCCAACAAAGATTTCAACAACGCAGACAAGAACAACACCAACAAAACTAACTTTTAAAGCAACACCAACAGCTTCTAAAGCGCCAACAAGCAAGAACAAAGATTTCAACAACACCAGCAAAGATTCCACTCAACCAACTATTACAAAAACTGTTTGAAAAAAACCAAAAGCATGTAAAAAAAAAACACCACAACAGTTACACCAACAGGTTTAGAAAAAACACCAACAGGACCAAGCAAAACAACAAAAACTCTCCAATTTCAGTCAAAATTACAAATCCAACAATAACAACAACAACACGAAAGACTTAACCAACAGCTCCAATAACCCCAAATGAATCTTCAACAGCTTAAACCGCAATACCAATATAAAAATATATTTCCAAAAAGCAACAATAAATATTCCACTCTAGCAAACATTACAACAACTCCAGCATAGATTTCAAGAACACCAATAACTACACCACAAACAATTTAGACAACAACACCAATGAAGAGTGTGTACACGAACAATAATTACAATCACCATTTAGGCCCAGACTTTGAGAAGCCCATAGCGACGGGGGTTTTTAATTGAAAAGAAGGTCTAGGAAATACCGTCGTAACCATCGTTCTTGACCATCTTTGTGCACTGTGGGAGATGCAGCAGTGCAGCAGTACAGCAGGAAAAGAAACCCCTCCATCCACCCATTCATTTGAGAGGCTGCTGCTGATGCTGCTGTTTGCTGCCTGTCTTACGCTCTCTCTCTCTCTCTCTCTCTCTCTCTCTCTCTCTCTCCTGCCGCTCATTAACTTGGCTAAAAACTCAATGGGCGCACTGGGGACCCAAATGAACAGCGGCTGGGGCCCCCATCATCATCGTTTTGACTGATTTAGTTGTCAGTAAGTGGCCCTGTCTCACTCGCTCATTGTGGTGCTACCTTTTGCTGCCGCCTGCCACCTGCCACCTGCCGCAGCCCGCCTGCCTCCCTATCTCCCACCTGGTATTTTTGTGGAGCTCAACATGGGGCTCATAATTAGCATGCAAGCGGCATAAATCGCAGCAGCAACAACAATTAACAGACCCAAATTGCATGCAACACAGCAGAAGCTTGTTCTGTATTTTTTTCTTTTTTTCTTCTATGTAGTATATTTTTTTTCTCTAAGTTTTCCTTAGCGGCTTTCTCTTGGCTTTGTTTTCCCTCTAGATTTGTATATATACATATGCCCTTTGGGGGGAGAGGGTATTATGATTTGAACAAGATGTTTGCATATCGGATAGAGGAGGAAAGACGTAGTTTCGCTGTACAAATTACCCACAAGCGAAAGGCTCATTCTGTTTTTTGCTGCCTGTCGATGGCTCTGCAAGAGGGTATCCACTATTCCGACCCTTCCTCTCGGCCAGCTTTTGGTCGCTTTCTGGTTGCCTACTTAGCATGCATTTCAGGCAGGCAGTCATTGACGTCTGCAACAGAACACGTAGGCAACAAACAGGCAACAGCAGCAGCAGCAGCAGCGACAACAACAACTGTCAATTATATTAGTTGTTGTTACTACACACAGCGCTAATTCAAAAATCATGCGTGGGCAGCACTTGCAACAGCAGCAGCAGCAGCAGCAGCAGCAGCAACACGCCAGCACCAGCAGCACCAGCAGCAGCAGCAGCAACGACAGCGGCGGCAACAACTTGGCCGCAACATGGCCACTAGCAACTTCTCTTAATTAAGTGTCGACCTGCTGTTGCATGCAAATGTTGCATGGAAAATAAAAAAATGAACCGAACAAAAATCCGGCCACTCTCTGGCTGCCTGCCCCCCGTCTTGGGCTGCGACCTTTAGCCATTGCGTGTTGGCTGCCACTTTGGCCATAATTTTCCAGCCGAACATTTGGGTTTTTTTTCTTTGCCTGAATTACTGCTGTGATCTTTAACTAAATGAGAAGAGGCTCCTACAGTGGTGGAAAAGCGTTGGAAAACCACCGCCAAAAAAAATACCATTCTATTCCATTCGTTCCATTCACTGAATGCCGTTTCATTCGCTACACAAAGTTCCCATAAGCGAAAGGATATATGCCTTCGAAATGCGAGAATGTATAATTTCCTGTATAAGTTTTCCTATAAGTTTTTCCTAGACTTTCATTCACTGTGCCCCTGTAAGCCCCAAAAGTTCGCACGACTTTTCCGAGAGCTGAATAAAGATTGAGAGCGAGAGAGAAAGAGAGGGAGAGAGAGAAGGAGATTGAGAGACAGAGGGAAATAACAAAATGCATGCGTAATTTACGCTTTACGATCGCAATAGCTTCAGATACAGATTCTAACTCCTCTATAATATCGTTATCGAGGTCTCAGATCAAGGCTCGCAAAGGTGGAGGCAATATGCCAGAGAGGAGCACAGAGAGGGGGTGTGTGAGGCTGCCACAGAGGCACAGTCAGTCGCTGGGGCAGAGTGGCTGGGGACAGAGACTGAGACTGAGGCTGAGGCTGAGATCCGTTGCATGCTGTGTGCCCGGTGCGTAGTGCAATAAATCAAAGTTTTATTTGTTGAAATAAATTCAGAGTTTATTGCTTCGTTATTATTTTTTCGGTGCCTCGATGCCTGAGATTTCCAACACCCCAGAAAAAGAGAAGGAGACATAGAGACAGAGAGTGAGACAGAGAGAGAGAGAACGAATCACCCGAAGGCCGGAAATGTTTGTTGTGGGGCTGTTGATGTTTGTGCAGCGCAGTTTGCAATTTCTTCTGGTCGCGCGGGGCCTTACCTAATTTCAGATCGTTTCGTTGATTGCCTGAATGTTGGCCTCGTCGATTAATTATTTAACCATCAATTTAATGCAAAACTGATGGCTAGAAAAAGACAGATAGATGGCACACAGCACACAGCACACATAGAGACATGCAGAGAGAGAGAAAGAGACATTTTACTGGCAAACCTATAAAAATACAAAAAAATAAAACTTGAATGTCCCACAGAGAATCGGAGGATGAAAATGTTTTCATGTTGAACGAAGAACGACGAACGACGAACGAAGAAGATTGATTTTTACACCATTTTATGGGAAAGAGTCTTTCTTTGGGCATAAAATTCTTTTGATTGGAGATACTCGGTTGAAGCCGAGTATCACGAATCACTAAAGCCTTCCTTCTATATATCGATATTTGCACCAAAATCAATCAAAGAATATAACATATCATCACTTGCTATTTTGCAGAGAAAACTCTTCGGGGATCTCCCTTACATCCAGTTTCAGTATTTTAAGTCTCTCGAAAAGTTGAGAATTAGAGCATGTGGTATTTTCGATATCTTTTCAGTATTCTTTGTAGAATTCTTCGTAGAATTCTTTGTAGAATTCTTTGACTATCAAATCGCAAAAGTGCGTGCTCCAGTTATCGCAAATCGTAAGATTCTTGCGATTTAAATCCGGTTGCTAATGAAATTACGATTTCAAAATGTTTACGAGCTGATTTATTTTAATATAATTATAGATTTATTTTCTAATGTGTATCTTCAATTTATATCTTTATGTATCTTTATGTATGTCAGTATTTTGTAGCCCAGCTAAACTAAGTAATTAATAGTATTTTTAGGGTATTTTTCTAATATTTTATTCTAAATAAATTTGTTCACATTTGTCTGTTATATTTTATAATTCTCTTATATATTCATTATATGTTAAAAATGTTTATAAAGTATTTTTAATTATTTTTTTCCAGTTTTTTAATGTCTGTTGGGGCTTTTAGCGTTCCTTTTAACAAATTAATTGAAGTTTGAGTAAATTTTTAATATGTTTACAGTCGACGGTGTAGTACTTTTTCAATATACTCTCTCCCTCCATTGATTTGCTGCGAAGTAATGTAATATTTACAAGGTGTATCTCCGCCCCCCCCGTCCACAGCCCCAGCCCCAGCCCCGTGTAACTTTTCATCACATGCACAAAAGCTAAGTAAACAGAAAAGTAGGTGTACAAAAGTTTTGGATGAATTTCTGCCAAGTCAGCGTTTTGTAGTGTGTGGAGAAACCCAGTGACACGCCTAGTCACGCCCTCAATTGCACGTTGTGTCCACCTGCCTCCTACTGCTCCTCCTCCTCCTCCTCCTCCTCCTCCTCCTACTTCAGCGCCTTCTTCCACCTCGCCAATTACCCCTGTACACCTCTCACCCAGATAGAGAGAGCAGAGGGGTCGGTGTCTCGCATGCCCCCTCCCAGCGCCTTGGTGGCAGTGACATTTGTGAACCCTGAAGCAAAAGATTTCGCAATTTGTTTGGCATTTGTGCAATCGCTTCGGCATTAATTGCATATAAAGATACATACATACCAATATATGCATATGTAGATACAAAGATACTTCGAACCGCATGCGATTGATTACGCAATTTCTGTATTAGCAAAAAAGGCGTACGAATAGAACACCAAATTAAGAAATTAAACGCGACTCGCTCAGAGTCATTCTCAAGCTGCGACCACTACTACTACTACTACGAGTGTTACTAACTAACACACTAAACCAAACACACTAACTAACACCAATGTCTATCTTTGTTCTTTCCATGTGGATTTCTGCAGCAGCGTAAGCTGTCACCGACATGGGCAGTGAGCACTACTGCTTGAGGTGGAACAATTACCAATCCAACCTGTTAGGGGTGTTTAGTCAATTACTACACGACGAGAGCCTGGTGGACGTCACACTAGTTTGTTCAGAGGGCACATCCATCAGAGCCCATAAGGTGAGTCCATACATCAAACACACATGTATCTATCAATCTATTTATCTATCTGTCTATCATTAGTTATATATACATATGTTTAAAGATACAAATGAAAAAGTCATTGATTCATAGCACAATAATTCCCATAAGCGAACGGATACAGGATCTTGCATCTTTCAAATACTTTTAGGCTGATTAAAGCCTACCAAACGATTTGTAAACGTTTTTCTACCATCAGTTACACTTTTTCCAAGCAGATAAAAAACAATTGCAAATTTTAGATACTCTGGTTCGATATAGATACTTTTATTCCTCCATTTCCTTTCATACCCCATTTGTATCTTTGCTGGTAAATGTCTATCTATTGCGCCAGAGTAGCTTTAAGATACTGTTGTATCCTTGACATACAAAGTCTTGTATGGGTTAGATGGAATATCTACCAAATATGTATCTTTTGCATGCAAACTCGAGATATTTGTGTATCTCATGCAACCCATTCGACTATTCCGCGCCAAGGGGAACTGAAAAACGGAAAACTCCAACTGTATATTGCGGAAGCTGGCGATCAAGGTCGAATGCTGCCCCGTCGTTATGGCTGGGGGCCCTGTCTTCGCCTCCACTCTGTCACGCGGTGCTGCCACTGGCTCTGCCTCTGTCTCTCCTCCTTTGCCTGTGAAATGCCAGTCGCATAAATTAACGCAGCAGCAGCAGCAACAACACCAACAAGATCAAATGCAATTTACACATTTGTCAGTAAATTGTCAACTTAACGCCGCAACACACTCTAAACGAGCCTCAGCCTCAGCCTCTGCCTTGTTGCTACTGCAACACTGCTGCTGCTGCTTGGCAACATGTTGACAAGGTCAGCCTCTAATAGAAATTGACTGCAATGGACCTGCCTGGCTGTCTGCCGCCTGCCCACTGCCTGCTCCCTGCCGCTGCTGCTGCCACTTCCTCGCACTCGTCGCTCGCTGTAGCTGCATAAATCATGCGTTTCGCCCAGAGAACAGCAACAACAACAACAGCCGCAAGAAAGCAAAAGTCTTGCTTTGCAAATGATCAAAGATGTGGATACCCTTCAAAGATACATTCTATTTCATTCAGATACATTTATGTAAACCAACGAAAAAGATACAACAACAGACTCCCAGCTTTCGAATTTTTCTGTTGCTGCTGCAAAATCATATTACCCTTGCGGCACACTGCAAAAACAGGGTATATGGCGGGTATAACAGCCAACATTGTGCTCACGTCTGTCAATTGAAATTCCTGTTAAATTAAGAGGAAAATATTTAACTGCGTTTACTGTTTGCTGTTTGCTGCCGGTGCTGGTGCTGCTGCCTCTCGCTTGCTGCTGCTGTTGCCTGAAAACAAGACTTTGGTTAAAGCTCTCCAAGCCCCTCCGTCCTCCATCTACCAGCTTGCATCTTGCTCCATCTCCCGACTTGATAAAGTTATTTAAATCTGCAGGAAAACTGGTAAATTGTTCAATTATAAATGTGCATCTCTCTCCACACGCTCTCTGAAATATCTGCAGAGGGAGTGCCGTGCGGCCACGGCCCATTCCTCCTGCCGGCCTGCCTGCCTGCCTTCCACAGATTCAGTTAGAGACTGAAGTAGAGAGATATGTTCAACACACACACTAATTGACACTTGGGTTAAGTATTTATAATTTGGAAATCATTGAGTGAGCACCAAATGGAATTTAAAGGAATATTGAACAATTCGATTAGAAAAGTGCATTCGTTTGGATAGAAAGTCAAATGAAGTACCCCATAAGCGCAGGATCTGAATATTCGTATGCCCCTTTGATTCGTATTTCATTCTATATACAAATAAATTGCAAAAAATAACACCAGCAATCAAACAAAAAAAAAAAAATATATCATGCACACGACATGTTTTTTTTTGCTATTCTCATTAGCTTAGAAAAATAGCAAGGTCCATCCATTTCCAGCTCAATAAAAAGCTACATCCCGCTCACCCCTTGGTACTTACCTACATGTGTACCTCATCTGCCGTTTCTGTTTACTGGGAAAATCAACTTCATTAGGAATTCAACTACAATCTAAATGGGAGGGTGAACCAAATGCAAAAAACGGAGACAAAATGCAAACAAACAACAAACTGATGAGTTCATTTCCTTTTTAGACATTGCAAAAAAAAAAAAAAAACCCCCCCTTGCTATTGAGAGAAGGAGAGAAGAACGGACACATGTCCTGATGTCCAGATGTCCCAGATGTCCCGATGTACTGATGCTTGGGCAAACTAATTAGCAAATGCTACCAGACGGCAGACGGCAGGCAGGACAAGGTCTGTCAACGTTTAGAAAGCGTTAGCAAAAGCAAAGAAATGGCCAGCATACCAGCGAAAGTCAAGAAAGGAAACTAAGGATCTGTCATCACACACACACACACACACACACACACACACACACACACGCCCCAGCTCCACTCCTCGACTCCTGCCAACGAAAACCGAATCGAATCGAAACGAAACGAAACGAATCGAATCGCAAACGAACTGAAATGAACCGAACGGAACAGAACTGTCAATTACTTTTGCATATATCCTTCAGCAGGAGCAAGGCCTTCCCCGTCCCTACCCGCACCCGCAGGCGCCTTGGAAAACGTAGCCCGCAACATGCGACACCAAAAAGGAGTAGGCAGCAACAGTAGCACTACCATGGGCTGTGTGACAGCAGAGGAGTGCTCGTAGTAGAAGGAGCTGTAGAGCTGCAGAGCATCCAGCCAGCAGTAGAACAAAAAATTGTTAAATTGATTAAAAAGCAAAGTGTCGATGAACGAGGCAATGATGACAGCAGGCAGGCAGCCAGTCATCCAGTCAGCCAGTCAGCCAGGAGTCAGGCTCAGTGGCCAGGACAAAGGACCCAGGACATGCAACCAGGCCAAAGTCAATTCAATGAAAAAAGAAAAACACAATCCAACAGCACACACACACACACACACACACACACAAAAACAAAAACAGAAGAAAAAAAAAAAAGAAAACCAGAAGACCAGAGACCAGGGCAGGATGAGAGGATAACCAAGTGATGGTCCTGCATCCTGGCTGGATGCGTCCTCCTGAAATGGAGCCCAAGCTAAATATGCTCTCATGTTCGTGTCTGTCCGTGCGATAAAAGAGTGTTATTACGAGGGGGTGTGGGGGGGGGTAGCGAGGCTTGTTATAAGAGTTTATCGCGTGACATGCGGCAGCGCCACTCGGTCGACGCGTAACAGCCTATAACGTGAGTGGTTCTGTTATTCAGGCGTCATATCGTTAAATGCCGTGCCATCAGCTGTTCTTAGCGATGGCACTTGTCGAACACACACAAGTATCGGCGTATTTCGATTACATTCTAGTATTTTCGATTATATTCATTTCCATCATTCAAAACTCTTCCAGCAGCCCACGTTTTTTTCTGTATGGCAGCCGCTCCTCGTGTGGAAGTGATTTTTTTGTTGCCCCAGCCATTTTAGCAGTTTTTTTAAGAGTAGTTTCTCTGCCACTGTGGATGTGGATGTGGATGCTGCCACTCGCTACGATACTTGCAGCAGGCCACAGGCTTTTGTTGCCCCGTTGTCGTCCTTCTATCCATCGAAAAGGAGAAGGTCTGGGGATCTGGGGGGCCTGGGGGTCTGGCGTGCAAACGGCGTCGGCACTTTAACTCAATTTGAGGCATTTAACGTATGCTCGGTTGATATTTGATGCGATTTGAGAATCGTTCTACACAGCCTCCACCTCCACCTCCGCCTATGCCCGTGCCCGTGCCCGTGCCTTCAGGATATCTCTTCTGTGTGTGTGTTTTTTTTTTCGCCATCGAACGAAGCAGCCGAAAGGCAAATAAAGTGTAACAAATGTCGTTGCGGACAGGTCAAGAGAGGAGGAACACTAGTCGTATGTACAGGATGTAGTAGCATGTAGCATGTAGCATGTAGGATGTGGCATATGCGGAGTGGGAGCTTATGACCAGTGTCCTGGGCTGCTGCTGCTGCTGCTGCCACTGTTGGCAAATGACTTTCAATGACTTTTTTCCCCTAGAAGGCAAATTTCTGTTCAAATATTTGCATCGCCAAAAAGGAAAAGAATGGAAACAAAACGAAACGAAACGAAACGAAACGAAAGCGAATGCCTCTGTTCTTTGGGCGTTGGGGAAGGGGGACTAGAATTTTGTTGTCTTAAGCTGATTTGTTGGCTGGCTAAGAGCCTGATTGAGTCGCACTAACTGGTCCTCCCATCCTGTGAACCCCCCGAACCCCCACCGCCCCTCCACAGCCGAATGAATGAATGTGTAAATTAACACGGACATTCACTGAAGAGTGACTAGGGGGGGGGGAGGGGCTATCGGTTGTCGGTTTGTAAGAGGGTTTCGATTCGGGTATAACAGGGTGTTGAACAACATGCCAGACATGCCACACGACCACAACAACGATGATTGTTGTTGTTGCTGCCGCTGCTGCTGCTGCTGTCTCAAAAATATGCAAAAGCCAAACACTTAACACAACACATTTTTGACATGCAGCGCCAGCGCCAGCGCCAGAGCCAGAGCCACAACTGCAACTGCAACTGCAACATGACGTGACCGCCTCTATTGACAGCTGCAACAACTTGCAACATATGTATGTCTCAGGCAGGGCAGGCCAGGCCAGGACAGCACAGGGCAGGGCAGGGGCCAACAAATTGCTCGCCCAATAAACATTCAAATCAATTGTTCAATAAATTGCAATTTTCGCGGTTTCTTTCAAATACAAAATTTTCGAATGAAAAATGTGGCCCTCAAAAAAACCTCTCTCTCTCTCTGGCTAAACAAAAAAAAAATCCGATTAAACGCTGATTAAGGCCTTTAACATTTATTAATTAATGGCTATCCATAAATTCCTAGAACAAAAATATGTAAATGCAGAAACACGCCCCCCAAAACAAAGAACAAAAAAAAAAAACAACAAAATTCTTGATAAATTGATTTGCATAATTTTGTAACAAGAGATTATTAATAAAAAAAAATAAAAAAACATATACATATATAAAAAAAAAGGAAACAAGGCAGCAAAATGTGGCACGGTTGCCCCACACACAAAATGCCAACTAATTGCGATTTTATGTTAACAACTTGAATTGAACAAATTGCAGGCCAAGAGGAAAAACCCAGAGGAAACTCTGCGGGAAAACTGAGCCACAAATTTATCTTTCATCGCTCCATACATAATGTGGTGGTTCGTGGTTCGTGGTTCGTGGTTCGTATTGTGGGTGTGGGCTGGGCTTAGCAATTATCATTTCATATTTTTTTTTGCCCGTACCTCACCCCGCTCTGTGGCTGTGGCTGTGCCTCTCCTGTCCTCTGCGTATGCGTAATGTCTTGTATATTGCGCATACGCCTGTTGCCTGTTGCCTGTTGCCTGCTGCTTGGTCACGTACTCGATTCGTACACCGCTAATGCATCTGGACAGGCCAAACTACAATATAATTTGATAATTAACCACATAAAATATGTAATAACTGCGATTGGGAATTGTGAATGCGAATGGGAATGCCGCGAATGCAGCAATCAGGTGAATGGCCCCAAAAAAAAAAACAACAAAAAACTGATACATTCACATTCGGAAAATGTCAAATATAATGGCGGGTGGGAGTGGGATTGCAGAAAGGCAAAGATATATACTTTTTGATGATTTTCGAAGCGCTGATCTAGTGAAAACCAGAGAAAGCCTTAGATTTGTTCCAAATTTCCTGTGATATATCATTGTCATACCTACCCATCGATGATTGCCTTAAAGCACGACGTCGCCATTACGTATGCCATAATTATCAATTAGCAATCAATTGATTATATTACGACAAGCGATAGAAGATATAATAGAACGAATCGGAACGTAACGTATAGGATCGAGAGGCAAGACAATGGCCAGAAGCAAACGGCAAACGGAAAATAGCAACTGCCACTGCCACTGCAACTGCAGCAGAAATTGCATATCAATTTCATAGAACCGACAACAACGACAACGACAACGACAACGACATGAGCAACATCAACAGCCACAGCAACAACAGCCACAGCCACAGCAACAGCAACAGCAACAGCGGCAGCAGCAACAATAACTCGTATTTTTACTGCTGCTGCCGGCAACATTTATTATTTCTCTAGTATTTTCCTTCTGTGTTTTTTTGTTTTTTGCAGCAGCAGCAGCAGCAGCAGAAGCAGGCCTGGGAAAAATCTCAATAGCGGTAGCAGCAACAAAAACTGTTAATTTAAATTGGAAAATTATACAAAAATATTCAAAGCGTTTCACTGTTGTTGTTGTTGTTGTTGCTACAAGATTTTTACATTCGAAATCTCTGGCTGTTAATCTGAGCGTCTCTCAAACGTCACGTTTTCACGCGGCCAACGCTGCTGCTGCTGCTGCCACAAGCTGTTGCAGTTGCAGCAGACCAATGGCAGCAGGCTGCAATCAACAAAAGCAATTCACGCATTCAATTAAATGCCTTCAAATGTGACTTGCCGACATTTCTCTGTATATGTCTGTCGGTCTGTCTGTCTGTCTGTCTGTGCTGTTGCTCGCATTGCAGTTGTTGCCCGTTGTTGCTGAGGCATGCATTAAAATCGTATAAAATTGTCATGTTAATAACCAATAATTGTTAATTTACAACTCACACATGGAGTCGCACACACACACTCAGTTGGAAGGTTGATACCACAACAGCAAGAAAAACAAAAAAAAAATGCAAAATCAGAACCAAACATCGAATTTGTATTACACTTTCGGGGTGTTTTCTTCATTTCTTCTTGTTGTGATCTCTCTTCAGTCCATTCCATCATTCCCAAACCCATTTCTGCCTCGCTTCCCTCCATTTCAGGCCATCCGTGCGTTGCTCCTGTGCATAATGTTCCATTATCATGTTCCCATTGCCGGTTGGAGTACACGAAAAAGTGTGACCAGCTGCTTGTGTGAGTGTATCACTGACCCGTCGTACAGTCATGTTTTTGTCTGCATCTTTGGTTTCGTTTTGAGTTATTTGACTTTTGCCTTGTTTCGGCATTTTCTGCATGTCCATTAGCATTTTTTGCCACATTTATTTTTTTGCGCTGCGATTGTTGGTCAAAAATATTTGAAAAATGTTGATAGCAGCAGGGGAACCACAAGACAGAGACAGGACCGAAATGGCCAATTTCAATGCAGGAGATGATTGAAAATGCTGTAGAAAATTACTTGCAGCTCGGACTACGAAAAAGTGTGACCAAAAGAGAACTTTGATTGGATTTGCATCATTTCATGGATCTGGATGAAAGCAAGAGCACTCTGTGGCTGTATTCCCACCGCCTTTCGATCTAGTTTTTTTTTTTTAGTTTTTGGTTTTATTCATTGGAATAAAACTTGCTTTAATTGTACACATCTCTGCCGTCTACCAGTGTCTCTCCAACATGCAACAAAATCTATAAAAATAAAAAAAAAAAAATATATATATATATATATTTTTTTTATAATTAAAATTAACAACTTTTCATGTCACGACTACCGCAACGACGACGACGACGCCGATTGAAGCCCCTCTCCATGCGGGACTTGTTGCCTGCTATAATTATGCGCATTTTCAACAGATTTATATCTCTCTTTCTCTCTTTCTCACTGCGAAAAAGGGAGGAGGAGTGACAGAGAGGGATAGAGAGAGACACAGATAGCGTATCTCATTAGAATTGCCAGCTGTGTTGTACTGTGTGTATGGGCTTTATTATAGATAGATACTCGTAGATACATATAGAAACCCAACTCTGTATAGTATATAATTAGTAATTGTTGCACAAGCAGCAAGCAGCAAGCAGCAACAAACCCCTCCTCTACCAACCATACCACCTCCAACCACCTTCTCCATCACCTTCATGCTCCTCCATCTCCTCCCCAGTCCAGCAGCCATCGTTGTTCTAGCAACATTTATACAAAAAGAGAGAAACGCAGGCAAAAAGCTAAATTAAAACGCAGTTTGAAGGTCAACAGCGACACGAGCTGCGTGGCCCGGCAACAAAATACATAGACAGCCGCACAGCCGCACAGACACACGGACACACAGCTACCGCCACAACAGAAACAGCAGGCCAGCAGCAGCAGCAGCAGCAAACGGCAGTCTCCAAACAGCAGCGGCCGTTAAGCTATGCACAAATGACGTCAGCAAACAGGAACTGAAAATAATCGCGCGTTGCGCATGCGTTGGCGCTGACTGACTCGCGCGAATTTCAGCTGGCTTGCTTCTCTCTATCTCTCTCTCGCTCACTTGCTGGACTCAGATTCATTCTGCGGCTTATATGGGTAATGCTTTTATTTTGGGCTGGGTGTTGGTTTAGCCCCCGAATAAGATTAATAGCCCCACCGCAAATGAAAGGTTGTTCTTATGAAATGTTTGGCAAATGAATCGAATTAATCAAAGAATTAAAACTAAAATGAAATCGGAAAGATGGACGGAAGTCCCAGAGCTAGGTGGCAAACGTAAACCGAGGGGCACTGCTGCATGTCGAAAGCTTTCCTTTGTACATAGTTCATCGACTATTCTGAATAAGAATAAGGTAATTTTGAGAGCATTATCTTCAGGAATCGCCCGCACCCACTCTCTGGTTGAATCTCTCTTTCTCTGTCTCCGTCCACCAGCGGCCCCCCACTTCCTGCTCTGCCACTCTTCTCCCACAAAAGCTTTGGCGAAACCTTCTCTTTTGCGCTTTTCGTTGTTTGTTGTGTGTCTGGTCTGCTTTTTGCATAGGAACTCGTTGCTAACTGATCGAATCATATCGTATTTAATGCTGCCAACCTGCCCCTGCCCCTGCCCCTGCCCCTTCCTCGTTGTTGTTGCACGATCATTCAGTATGCTGCTGCTGCTGCTGCTGCCGTGCCCATAACGGTGTCAATTAAATTATGTTGCTGGCAACATTTTACAATTTGCAGCAAATTGTTAACAGCAACAACAAACACAAATCAATACAAACTGTCTGTCGGCTCTCTGGCTTTGATTTTGGATTTTGATTGCTGGACGGGACGCTGACCGAGAGGGAGTGGTGCGGTGGTGCGGTGGTGCGGTGGTGCGGTGGTGCGGTGGTAGGAAGTGGGGGTTGTGGCACAATGCGTTTCGAGTTCCTGTATTCCATCCTATTGTTGCTTAGCGTGGGATAAAATATCAAGGAGAAATGGCCTTCGAAAAACGATCTGATCTCTAAGCAAAGATCTCTCTCTCTCTCTCTCTACAAATGATCTCCATTGAGGACGTGCATATGTGTGTGTGTGTGTGTGTGTGTGTGTGTTTTGTCAGGTCAAGTGATTGGGCTTCTGTGTCTTGTCCTCTTCCTTTTCCTTCTTGATTTCTTTGTGGTCCTTCCTTGCTTTGTCCCTGGCCCTTCTTGTGGTCGGTGGGTCTTGAATGCTTCCGGCCCCAGAGACAGAAACTCAGGTGACCACAAAGGCTGACCAACGCAGACCAACTTTTCGTCTCTCACGCAATTGTTAGACAATGGCAAAGGACCAGCGGACCACAGGACAGGACCCTGGCTACTCCACACCACACAACACCACGCTACGCCACGCCACGCCACGCCACTCCAAAGAGAGAGTGAGAAAGGGACCTGCCAGACGGACCTTCCGGGCGTTCGTTCTCTCGAAGACGGCGTCATCTTTTGTGCGTGCGCAGGCAACTTAAGCTGTCCCTATCCTCAGGGATTGCGGATTGCGGATTGAGGATTGAGGATTGTGGATTGGAATGTGCTGAGCAATCAAACATCTTTGAAAATGTTCCAAGAAACCACTGACCGAATATTGAGATGCCCTACAGACACCACTGTTTCTAATGAATATTCTTATAAAAATTCGTACAAAGTTTTGCTTGAAATATCTTCAACAAAAACCACATTTTGTTCTACCAAGAGTTCTGGATGATGTGACAATCAAAATGCCCTTTCCCCCAAGGGTATCACAGGGCACAGGGAGAGGGAGAAC
Organism: Drosophila persimilis; assembly: GCF_003286085.1. Lineage (NCBI taxonomy): Eukaryota > Metazoa > Arthropoda > Insecta > Diptera > Drosophilidae > Drosophila > Drosophila persimilis. Next base: position 1,506,135 of record NW_020825346.1, read on the forward strand.
ACCACACTTTTGCTGTACGCTGACCATTGGGCGGATATTATTTAGACGCTATTGTGTGGCGCCGTCTCTGCCGTTTCTCTACCTGCAATTAGCTTGCCACAGCTGGCTCCAACCTGATCCAATGCGATCCGCAACCAACGATCTGATCGGATCTACTACCTATGGGTATGTGTGTTTGTGTGTCTCCACACACAATGCAGCCATAAATTAATTACGAATTGTGTTAACAATGCAATGCAAAAATGTAAGAGAACAAAATAAAAAAAAGAGAAGAAAAAAAACACCGCATAAATCTTTCAGAATGCGCATAAATTTGCATTGGCGACCTTGGGCGACTGGACTGAATGCCGCTACGTAACACCATACCCCCACCACCCCACCGCACCCCACCCCACCCCACTATATGCAAGTTAACGTACCCAATTCCATTGAGCTCTTATACGAGTTGTAAACAATCTTTGGTTTTCCAAAACGAAAACAATTTCAATCTTGGGCCTCCGCCTAATTGATTTCTAAGATGTACAATCTCAAGCGCCCCCGCCGCAATCCCATTCTTTGACACTCGCCTAAATGGAAAACCAATGTTTGCCCACACCCGGCTTCTCATAAACAATCTCACTCCCGGCTTTCTGCAGATCCTGCACTTTAGGCCTTTTACAGTTCTCTCTTTGGATGACGAAATCTAATACTCGGGATGGCGAAATCAATTGAAATGTTTATAGAAAAACGATTCCCGAAAGGGATCAACGATGCAAAGATCAGAAAGTTCAAATCAGTCTTGATCCAGCAGCGACACCGCAAAGTCTAGCTAAATATTAAGATCGCGCAATCCCTTGGCCCGGAATTCCTTTGTGACCCTCTACTTAAATCTATATCAGTGAAGTTCGAAGTAAAATAAAAACTTTTTAAAAACACAATCCGCTACCGCAGTTGTTAATTGGCGCCCAACGTGGGGCGACGTTGTCTAAAAAGCACCGAATGATAAAAGTGTTGCGTCGTGCCGAAACCCGAAGGACAATTAATTAATGGAATAAATCCTTCAAAATTAAAAACGCGGAGTGACTGTGTGATATAGATAAAAAAAAGTGAGATAAAAAAGGAAACAAACCGGAGCTTAGGGTGTGCAAAAACAAATACAAATACAAATACAAATACAAATACAATACAAATACAAATACAAATACAACGCAAAATACAAATAAAACAAAAAGCTAATCAAGGCAATTCGTAAATACAAAAAAAACCAAAGAAACCCAAAGTTTTTAAAAAAACAAAACCAACAAAACCGACAAAACCAAAATACAAAGAAAGTGAAACGATCAGCGAAGCCAAAGAAGGAAGACCCCCAGAGACCCAGCTGAGCAAAGAAATTTAAGAAGGAAGACCCGTTCGAAGATCTGCCAAACTAAGAAGG
>NW_020825347.1:0-51248 GCF_003286085.1 Drosophila persimilis
AAGCCGCCTATGCTACGTGTGTGTTAGAGAGAGACAGGGCGAGAAAAAAATGAAAAAAGCAGTGACATATCACAGAAGTCTGGATCCAAAACATCGTTGCTCTAGCTATTATAGTCTTTGAGCATTAGGCGCTGAAGGGGACGGACAGACGAAACAGACGGACGGACGGACAGACGGACAGACAGACATGCCTCAATCGACTCGGCTATTGATGCTGATCAAGAATATATATACTTTATGGGGTCGGAAACGATTCCTCTGGACGTTACACACATCCACTTTTACCACAAATCTAATATACCCCCAATACTCATTTTGAGTATCGGGTATAAAAAAACATGTCAGCAACATATCTATTTGACATGTACTAAATGAAACATGGACTAATAGGCACCGTAATCTTGTTTGCGATAGGCAGAGCACTTTGGCGGTCAAAGAGGTTACTTTTTCACCACACCAGTCCACCGAAGACACCACCCCCCCCAGACCCATTGAACGCTATGGGCCGCATTACAAATATTTTTGAGTACATTTATGTGTAGATCAAAGTGCATTCTATTAAATAACTATTCATGGTGCCTACTATGCCGTTTTTCTCTGTGTGTATCCTCTGTTTTTATACCCGATACTCAAAATGAGTATTGGGGTATATTAGATTTGTGGTGAAAATGGATGTGTGTAACGTCCAGAAGGAATCGTTTCCGACCCATAAAGTATATATATTCTTGATCAGCATCAATAGCCGAGTCGATTGAGCCCTGTCTGTCTGTCCGTCCGTCCGTCTGTCCGTCTGTTCGTCTGTCCGTCCCCTTCAGCGCCTAATGCTCAAAGACTATAAGAGCTAGAGCAACGATGTTTTGGATCCCAAACTTCTGTGATATGTCACTGCTACAAAAATATTTCAAAACTTTGCCCCGCCCATTTCCGCCCCCACAAAGGACGAAAATCTGTGGCATCCACATTTTTAAAGATACGATAAAACCAAAAACGCAGAATCGTAGAGAATGACCATATCTTTTAGACTGCGGAATCTGAATTGGATCGTATTATTATTATAGCCAGCATCTAGAAAACAATTTCATTTTTTCTTTTTTCTCGCCCTGTCTCTCTCTAACACACACGTAGCATAGGCGGCTTTGCTTAGAGTAAAACATTAGCGCCTAGATCTCAGAGACTATAAAAGCTAGAGCAACCAAATTTGGTATCCACACTCCTAATATATCGGACCGAGACGAGTTTGTTTTTTTTTTAAAATTTCGCCACACCCCCTTCCGCCCCCGCAAAGGATGCAGATCTGGGGATATTCATAAATCTCAGAGACTATTAAAGCTAGAGTACCAAATTTGGTATGTTTTGGTATTCGCACACCACTCTTTGTGGTGTCGCTTAATATTAGCGGCGTCTGCCGGAGGAGAGCCATACTGACTTAGTATCGGGTATAACTGTAGAGTTGCGGTGTCCGCAGCAACTCACAACGTTCCCCCTCGTTATTTTTATTATTATTTATTTTATTTTTATTTTTATATTTCCAGTTCGTTTGCTGAGACTAATGGAAATGTCACCTTGATAATTGCATGATCCTCTATTATAGTGCCTTCAGCTTTCATCATCTGGTACACCATGATCAAAGTCATTGTCGGGAGTTGCTGGAAGTGATTGTCCTGGCCTTAAATGATCCCGTATCTGTTCCAGTTGTTCCTTGAGTTGTCGTGGTGATATTAGCATAGGGCTAATTGTATTGTGTCGGATATCTGTCAAGACATTGATGATTTCTGCTTGCATTCGTTGAAGATTTACTGATAATAAAGTCAACTGAGTAGACAATGTAATGTACCATTGAAAGGCGCTAAAATGATCAGCCCTTCCCTTTGATTCGGTGATAAAATCCTCAATTCGACTTAATCGTTTGGAATTTGAGATTTCAACCCGTTTTATCAAATTGATTGTAGAGTCAATCAATGATGTTTGATTTTTAAGCAAGGTTAAAAGGTGATCCTCGTTATCCTTAACCTTTGCTATAGTTTCCGACATTTCACGGGCATATGTTGAATCTAATACGCCAAACTGACTGCTTGCGATGTTTCCAATGATGTCCAGCGGTGCCCTTTGCCTCCGTGTTTCTTGCTATTAATGTATTTACAGCTTGCAGGTCCTCTTCTATATGTTTGAAGTGCTGATACAGGTGCATGCGTCTACTAGTTGAAGTTGTGTGCATAGATGTCCAATTTTTGTGGTGGTGAATGAGTTCATGTCTTTCCGATAGGGCTTTAAATTGTAGTAGACAATGATGGTCCAGTCAGTTGACGCAAGTTGGCTGGTTTCCTACTCTTTCAAAGTATATACCCGGTTTTGATCCAAACGGGGTTATGTTGATTGACTGTGTCATTGCTAACGGTAACAGCAACAACATTACAAGCATTGTTATGGTTAACGACAACTTATTCGGCTGTATCCTTTTACTAAGTTGTCTGTCCTCGGATGCTTCTTCGTTTTCTGGATCATCTATCGGATGTTTATGTGTGGGTTCCTCATCGTTGAATAGTGGAGCAACATGTTGGATCTCTCGTTTGAAAATCCCCTTTGCCGTTTTTACTTCCACTACTCGTACAAAATTGTTTTTGCCATGAAACAATCGAATGATTCTTCCTGGTGGCCATTGTAATACTGGTGTATTGTCTTCCTTTAGTATTACTAATGTTCCTTCCTTAATGTTAGCCGAAGACTTCCTCCACTTTTGACGCTGTTGCAACTGCTGAAGATATTCATTGGACCATTGTGTCCGTCGTCACATTTTTAAGAGGGAGATGTTTGGCAGATTTTACTTCAGCTTCCCATAAACCGCCGAAGTGTGGTGCGCGAGGAGGAATAAATTCAAACTGTAGCCCTTTGTTGTTGCACTCTAGTACAATGTGTTCCTTTGCCTTTTCCGAGAATATGGCTTCGTCTAACTCTTGAAGTTTGTTCCTGGCTCCTACGATTTTCCTCGACGAGAGATGAACCGCCGAAGTGCCGCTAAAAATGCTTCTGTGGTGAGATCACTGACCAGCTCTAGCTGTACTGCTTTAGTCGCGAAACAACAAAATATAGCTATGTATGCTGTATTAGGCTTCTTTCCTCGAATTTTATAGTAGATTTTGAATGGTCCACAGTAGTCAACACCAGAATTGATGAATGGCCGTGCTTGGGTGACTCGAAGACTCTAGTAGTTTGGGCTTGGCTCTAGTGCATTTCACGCAGTTCTGCACAATAGTTCTGGCTATGTTTTTTCCTTTGAGTATCCAGTACTGTTGTCGTGATGTTGTCAGCAATGCCTGGGTCCGCAATGCATGTTTTACTTGTGTATCTTACCAAGGATACCAAGGAACTTCCCAATTGGATCGTTGTAGGGCAGGAGTATTGGGTGTTTGGCGTCAAATGAAATATTTGCCGCTTCCAGTCGACCACCTAGTCGTCAGATTCCCTCCTGATCCATGAATGGTGTTAGAGAGTTTATTGAACTTCCCTTTTGTGTTTCCTTATGTGTTGTTAAGTGACGTATGTCTTCTTTGAAGTCATTCTGTTGTATGTAACGTATGACAATTTTCTGAGCTTCTTTCATCTCATTGAATTGGACAGTCTTGCTTGTGTGCGTTTTCCTTCCTCGAAAACGCATCATGTAAGCTACTATTCTCAATAGCTTGTTGTATTAGTTGTTGTGCTTTATTTTATAGATTAAGTCATCCTCCTGAGTGATAGTCATAATTGATGACTGACCAATCTTTTGGGGATTTGCACTCATCAATTCCTCTTTTGTAGCCACAAATGGTGGTGGCCATGTAGATGTTGGGCCGTGTAAAAATAGTGGTCCATAAAACCACATCCTATGTTTTGCGAACTTCGTCGCCGTCATTCCTCTGGAGAGTACATCTGCTGCATTATTTTCGGATGAGACATGCCTCCACTGTCTTTGTATCGTCAATTCTTGAATCGTAGCTATTCTTGTAGATACGAATTTGTCTCGGTTGGATGACGAGCAGTTAATTCATGACAATACGATCCTTGAGTCAGACCAAAAGAAGGTTGATGCATCTTCCATTGATAACTGTTCCTTTAGTTTTGCTGTCAATTGAGCACCAAACACCGCCGCTTTTAGTTCCAAACGGGGGTAATGTTAATGCATTGATGGGCGCTAAATGTGATTTGGCACATAGCAATTGAATCGTTGCCCGCTTAGCCTTATGTATTGCTCGGATATATACTGCAGCTCCAAATGCTTTCTCTGTCAACAAAGGTATGTATCTCTTATGATATCGGAATTTGTTCTTGGAATATATGACGTGGTACCTGTATGGAGTTTAATAATTTTAACTCCTACCTGTACCTTTTACATTCCTCCTGGAGATGAAGTGGAAGCGCTTCTTTGTAGTTGTTGAGGAACGCATAACAAGTCCATCGCTAAGCGAAGAACCATCGCCAAAAGAGAACAAGAAGAGAATGGAAGAAACGAAAATTTGTATACACACATATTCTTATCGCCGCTGCGACGGCATTTTTCAGTACCAAATAGACATCGAACTGGACAAGAACAAAATAAATATAGTCCACTAAAATCAAATCCGTCGCTCATATTATTCGCGAACATTCTTCGAGCCGGATTCTTTAACAGTTTTGTGTGCTTTGGTGTACATTGAAAATTGTTTACAATGGAACAATTAAAGGCATTGGTAAAAGCCCGTGGTAGACTCAAGGCCATTATCACACGCGCATTGGCTTGGGCTGAACGGGAGGAACCAAATACAACGGCGGAGGTCACCTCCCGGATGGAACTACTCCAATCGGCTTGGAAAGAGTTCTTACAACTTGGAGATTCCATAGCCCTTCTCGAACACGTGGATGGGTATGGGGATCCAGAGGAAGACAATGCGAGGAAAAGTATCTATTGGCATATGCAATGATTTTGGAGAAAAAGGGGTTAGTACAACCAACTACAACGCAGTACTCAGCCTGCTACAACAACAACAACAGCTATTTGAACAGTTAGCTGCAAAACAGAAAAACAAGTCTATGCGTGCTGCTGGAGAGAGCGAGAGCTCTTGGTGACGGCTGTTGGTGTCTCGCCAGATCCCAGTAGTTTCCAGGGTCCCGAAGGTGCTGTCTGTCGGCCCTGTATGATAAAGACTTTCGCAGTAATGTTTAGCCGGATAGTGTTTAGCCCGTTGAATCCGTACATTGCATATATCGTATCTTAACATCCCAGGTAAATAGTATTAAGGAGACCAAACCTATTGCTTTATGCAAGAGGACTTATAGAGATATAATATAGTATAGTATATAGTAATAAATAAAAAAAGTAATATTATAATATTGGGAGGGAAACTTAGAGTTGGCCAATAGTTTTGGCAAAACCCAATCTCTTCAACCGCCTCAAAGGCCTGGCAGGTAGTAATCGTCTGGCGAGCATACTATGGTGTCTAATTAGCCTGTCACTGTATCTGCTGGTGTCCCTTCCAATCTGCTCCTCTACTGTATGCAGATTCAAATCCCGATGTAGGGTGGAGGCCGCGCACGTACCAAGGGCAGTTCGTTATTTGCCTCATGGCGCGATTCTGCAAGACCTGTATACGTTTATAGTTCGATTTGGCAGCTATACCCCAAATCTGCACACCGTATAGCCAGATCGGGGCTACACAGTGTACATAAACTGCTCTTTTGGCTCTCAGTGACATGGTGCTTCTTCTGTTAATCAGCCACCGCAATTGCTGCATTCTTTGCCCACATTTACGAGCCGTAGCTTTCAAGTGTGGACCAAAAGTAAGACGCTTATCAAGGGTGATACCGAGATACTTTGCTTGCTTTGGTTGGTCCAAAGTTACGCCTTCAAGCTTTATGGGTGGGGTGTGGTCTATGAGCGTTTTCAGGGTGAAGCATGGATTGGTGGTCTTCAGTGGGTTGACTTTTAAATTCCATCTTTTGCACCAAGCTGCCAAAGAGTAGAGGTACTCTTGGAGACCATCTGCTGCCTCAAGGCGGCACTTGGAGCTGTAGAGCAGTGCTATATCGTCCGCATAGGTAGCAAGCAGAGCCTTACGGGGGGCCTCCATATGTTGTTCGCTTGGGGAGGGTAGATCTGCAGTATAGATAGAGTAAAGCAGCGGGCCAAGGACGCTGCCCTGTGGAACTCCAGCTCTCATTTGGCAAGGTGTTGAATGTGTGTTCCTGAACCTGACCATAACTGACGTCCTTCCAAGTATGATCGTAGGACAACGTAGTATGGTGCTGGGAACAGTTTTTTAATTTTGCTCAGTAGGCCGATATGCCAAACTCTATCGAAGGCTTGCTGCATATCAATAAAGACTGCATTGCAGTATTCTAGATCATCATAGGCCTGTAGGATGTGTCCTGCCAATCTGTGGACTTGCTCCACTGTGCCGTGTCCCTCCCGAAAGCCAAACTGGTGATCCGGCAAGATACCGCATTCCTTGATGATGCCACCAAGACGATTGGCAAGAAGCCTTTCCCAGACCTTCGATAAGGAAGACAAGAGACTTATTTGCCGATACGACTCAGGGTCGTCCTCCGGTTTTCCAGGCGTATGGATCATCAGGATTGTTGCTATCTTCCACTGCTTGGGGAAAAACTGCATCCTTAACATGGCGTTAAAAATGAGCACTATGTAGAGTATCGCCCGAGTAGGCAATGCTTTCAGTGTGGAATTGCACACTCTGTCAATGCCAGGAGCCTTCTTCCTCGGTAGGGACTTGATGACTTCAACAATCTCCTCAGCCCTGGCTGGTTTAATGGGTAAGGCCATTTGTAGAGGTGTTTGCAGACTATCTTTTGTCTCTTTGTACTGCGCCTCCGTGGCGAATTGGTAATGGGTGAACCTGTCCCCTAAATGATGTGCAAACGATTTGGCCTGCTCTTCTTCGTTTCTAGCAAGTTCACCGTTGGGACACCGGATGGGAATCTGTCTGAACGGTTGTCTCTTAAGAGACTTAGTGGTCTTCCAAAGCGAATATCCAGCATCCACGGTGTAATCCATGGAAGCAAGCTTTTGTTCAAAGAAGTTGCTTCGAAGTTCTCTCAGGAAGTTTCGAAGTTACTTGGCAGCCCGGTTCCATAGAATTCGGTCCCATGGGTCTTGAGATCGGATTGCGCGTCTTCGAAGTCTCCTTTTTTGTGACAAAAGCTCTCTGGCCTCTCTTGTAAGAACTATTCCATAGGCGGCGCTTGTCGGAGGATGCGAGGGCGTTGAGGCAGTAGCAGCCATGTGTATACTCTCTGTGATGTTATCTACAGCCATCTCGATATCTTCCTCAGAGTTTAGCGAGACGTTCAGTTGAATCGACCTCTCCAAATGTTGCCTAAATGCGAGCAGATCAGTGTGCTTGGTGACTAGATGAGGGGCTTGGATTTTCTATAATGCCATCTGTTTAATGCTGATGACTAAGGCCAGATGGTCGGAGTCCAGATCCCAGCTCTGACTTATTGTTTCTCGAGAATCCGGAATACCATGATGTACTGCGAAGTCTATGCAGGACGGCGTGTGATTGAGTACATATGGGTACCTGGTTGGTGATCCAGTTGCAAGGATCTTAGCGCCAGTAGCAGAGATGGCTTCCGCTAGCTCTCGCCCCCTAGGGGAATTGTAAGTGTCTCCCCACAGCCAGTGTCGGGCATTCCAGTCACCACCAACCAAATACCTTTGCCCGCAAGCACGGAGTGCATCGATGTAATGTCTTTCCTCAATCCTGACTCTGGGAGGGCAGTAAATGGCGCTGAACTCCACATCGCCCAGTCCTGTGGCTACTTTTACTGCTGACATTTGCATGCTGCGTGTCTCAATGACCCTTTGTGGAAAATGACGAAGCGAAGTCTTAACTAAAACCGCAACTCCACCAACGCTATTATTATTCCGCGATGGCTTGAAGGCTGGATAGAAGGCATATCCATGTATTTTAACAGCTGCCCCTCTTTTAATTCTGATCTCCGTCAAAAGAAGAATGTCAACGCTATTCTTGTGCGCGAAGAGCTCAACCTCTTTTGCTTTCCGTGAAATGCCGTTAGCATTCCAGATGAGAACCTTTAGTGGGTTCATTGAGATGCTGAAACGTTGTTCTGGAGCTGAAGATTAGATCCAGCCCATTGCTTAATCGTGTTGGCCAATTCAAAAACCATTTTTTCAAGTTTTTCAAGGCGTTGATTGGCTTGACTATTATGCTGCTGCTGTTCTTGCTGCTGTTGCTGTAGCCACATAAGAAACTGCTGCTGCTGCTGCTGTTGGAGCTGTTGTTGCCATTGTTGAAATTGTGTCTGCTGTTGTTGTAGCAGTGCCTGAACTTCATATGAATTCTGTTGCTGGTTATTCAATCCTTGTGGCTGATGCGCTTGTAGACTATGAAAACGACGTTGAGCAGGTGTAGCAGGTATTGCATTTGAATTACCATTTGCTACGGCAGCATAGGAGGGTCCTGTATTACTTCTAGTGCCTACCAAAGGTTGGTGCAATATTTCGTTGGTGCTGCTGTATTGTTGGTCTATTAGCCCCCTTTTTGTGACTAGACTGCAAGGTAGGAAACTGTTGCTGGTCTCCAGGAAGTGTGGTAGAGTAAGCATATGCCACTTGATTATTTAAGGGGACATGACCCGTCCTGTGCGTATTAATTGCATTCTTTGCGGAGCCCATTGATCGGCGTAGAAACTCCTGATACCATTGGCATCCTTTATAACTGGCCATATGGCTTCCAGAGCAGGGAATGCAGGTTGGCTGTGCATCTAGGGGGCGTGTGCATTGTGAGGTTTGGTGATTTTCACCGCATCTGGCACAGTTGTGATGTCTGCGGCAGTATTTGGCTGTGTGGCCGAAATCCTGGCATCGACGACATTGAGCAATCTCTGTGGATTTTCGCATCCTTTCAATCCTTATTTTTTGGCGGCAAAGGGTCTTGACTTGGTAAATTTCGTTAATTTTTGCACAAGGCTTAATATTAATGAAAAAAATATTAAGTTTTTCGTCCTTGTTAGTCCTTGAGCTTGGATCTGTTGGATTTTGTTGGGGAGTGTACGGGGCAGTATGCTGAAGTTCCATCCCTAGTCTTTTGCAGAATCCTTTGAACGATCGGCTGGTAAACTGTGCCCCATTGTCGCAAACGAAGGTACGAGGGGTACCAAAGCGGCTTAGGATTCTTTCTCGGAATGATCTTTCCAGGTGTGGCGTAGTTGCCTTGCGTAGAGGCACCAGTTCGACCCACTTACTAAATGCGTCGAAGAAAACCAGGAGGACGGTGTTTCCATGTTTGGAGCGGGGCAACGGCCCAACAAAGTCGGCGCATAACACGCTGAAGGGTTCGTCAACTTGTCTGGTGAACATTTTCCCCGCCATTGAACTGGCTCACCTTGTATTTTTGGCACACTACGCATTGGCGAACGTATCTGGCGACTTCTCGGAACAGGCCTGGCCAGTAGTACTTTTGGGCGACTCGTGTGCTTGTTTTTCGGATTCCTAGATGTGCGGCCATCGGGTGGTCATGGCATTCTTTTAGTACGCGTCGTCTATGTTCTGCAGCGACGCAGAGTTTCCATGGGGTGGAGTCTTCCTCTTCGGGCACGGTGTGCAGGCGCCGATACAGTTGTCCACTCTCGCTTCGGTAGTCTTCATATTTGCCCGGCTGCTGCCTGATTCTCGCCAACATTTTCCTGATCCACTTGCACTGTGACTCCTCCTCCAGAGCTTGATGTAGTAACTCCAATGGTTGGCGGGAAAGTGCATCTGCTACCACGTTCTGCTTCCCTCGGCGATAGTGAATATCGAATTGATACTGCTGCAGCTCTAAAGCCCAACGTGCTATCCGTCCAGTGGGGTTGTCGATCGAGTTGATACTTTTGAGGGCGAGATGGTCCGTGATCACGTCAAATCGGTATCCTTCCAAGTAACAGCGCAGCTTGCGGATTGCCCACACTATTGCCAAGCATTCCTTCTCAGTAACGGAGTAGTTCTCCTCGGCTTTGGACAAGCGTCGACTCGCGTAGGCTATTACTCGTTCCTCGTCCCTTATCTTTTGTGTAAGGACGGCTCCTAATCCTTGTTCGCTAGCGTCGGTTTGCAATGAGAATTTTTCAGAAAAATCAGGGCAGGCGAGGACCGGCGCTTCAGTTAACCTGATCTTCAACTCCTCGAAGGCTTTTTCCTGTTCTTCCGACCATTTCCATTGCCGATCTTTCCTTAACAACGCAGTCATGGGTTCTACTATTTCGGAAAAGTTGGGTACAAACCGCCGGTACCAGGAGGCCATACCGATGCATCGGCGAAGTTCCTTGACACCTGCCGGGGGTTTCAGGTTGCGCACTGCGGCGATCTTGTCAGGATCCGTGTGTATGCCGTTCCCGCTGATGACGTGTCCTAAATATTTCAGTCTGCGTTTGAAGAAGCTGCATTTGTCCTTGTTGAGTCGAAGATTAGCCTTGCGCAGCCGCTGTAGAACTGTCCCAAGATGCCGCATGTGGGCCTCCACGGTGTGCCCGATGACGATAATGTCATCAAGATAGGCGAATGCGTGTGGTTCCATGTCAGGGCCAATCACGCTATCCAGTGCTCGCTGGAAGGTCGCGCCGGCGGAGTGAAGGCCAAAAGGCATCACTTTCCAGTGAAACAATCCGCGGCCCGGCACGGTGAACGCCGTGCACTCGCGGCTGGTTGGGGCAAGCGGAATTTGCCAGTAGCCGCTCTTCAGGTCCAGGGTCGATATGTAGCTGGCATCTCTCAGCTGTTCCAATATGTGTTGAATCCTGGGGAGGGGATACGCGTCGGGGATTGATCGCGCGTTCAACTGTCGGAAGTCTATGCACATCCTGATGTCACCCGTTTTCTTGCCCACGAGGACAATTGGGGCGCTATGTGGACTCTTCGAAGGTTCAATCTGCCCTTCCTTAAGCAGTTCGTCGACCTGTTTATTAATGACGGCTTGCATAGCGGGGTTTTTTGGATAATAACGTTGTTTTATAGGCTTGTTGTCGCGCATCACGATGGTGTGTTCTGCAATGGGGGACACTCCGCTGAGGCCGTCGAATTGTTTCAGTTCCTGTTGCAACCATTCGGTGATCCAGGGTTCCAGGGGTTCGTCGTCTTCGGGCTCGAATCCAGGGGTCAAAACGTCGGGCAATTGGGATATACTCACGGTGGCCACTGTTGCTCCTTGTGTCCGTTGCCGTTCCCTGGTGCGCCTACGGCGGGGCCCGTTGTCGCCGATGCCGGGTTCGAATCGCACTCGTTTCTTGGATCGCTGCTGTACCTCGTGTACCCGGAAGGGGTTTTTCAGCATGGCTCTGTGATCGAGGCCGGGGAGCGCCGATGTCCATCCGGGTTGGTATCCTGCCGGGGTCGAGACCTCGTCCGAATTCCTAGAATTCCTTGAAGGAACGGCCACGCACGTCTCGTTCGGTACGTCGTCCCTCGCAAGTTTTTCCCACCTCACCATCATGGATCCCAGGGGATCGGCCACGCGCTCCTCGTTCGGCACGTCGTTCCTCGTCGGTTCTTGATGCTGGGCGACCCGGTCTCGGCCGAGATTCGTAGGTTGATCCAGGCGGGATGTGGATCCTATGTCTTGAGTCCTGGTATCATGGCTGTGTTTAAATTTCAGGCGCAAGGGGACTCCTCCACACTGCAGGGTCGCGTCTATTCCAGCACGTCTTTCATTACTAGCACCGGCATCTTTACTTGTTGATCTCCTAGTCGTATGTCTGCCATCAGCGCCTGAGTCAATTCCCGGAGGGACCCATCCGCCAATCTGATCGTCGTTCGTACCATCGCTCTGTCCGTTGTCCAGCTCCAGGGCTTTGCGTTCGCTAACGAAGCTCCGTGTGGCGCCTGTGTCCAGAGTAGCGAGTAGGTCCTCTCCTTCCATGGTTACTTGCGCGCGAATTCGTCCTCTCTCCAGCCGCAGGTTTCCCTTTACTGCCTCGGGGTGGGAGTGGCGGTCTTCGCCCGGTCCCCTGCCGAGTGAAGCGCCTGTCCGTTTCCCGACGAATTCCTGCGACAGCATTCGATGGTGCGTAGCCCGCGACGGCCGCAGTCCCAGCAGTATAAGACTTGGGGCTGTTTACACTCCCTGGAAAAGTGTCCGGACCCGCCGCAGTTCCTACAAGCATGCTGCACGTCGATTATGGTGTCGGCGTCTTGGAGGATGGTTCCATTCCTGACATCCGGCTGCTGCGAGTCCGTCGACCAATCCCTCACCTGGGTTCTATCGTGCCGGAGATCCTGTGTCCTCGCAGCCGCGTGATTCCTTGGTCCTCGTTGACCAGCCGTTGGCCCTAAAGTTTCCCGGGGATGGGTGTCTCGTGCTTGGTTCGCGTAGCCCGTGAGCTCCGACGGTCCCTTGTTACGCGTCACCTCGAAGTTCACAACCAGTTGTGTTAATTCGGTGAGAGAATCAAAATCTTTTCGCCTCGTAAACAACTGGTATTCCGGGAGCATGTTATCGTATATCCTTTCCAATTCCTGAGCCTCGGTGTATCCCGCGCGCTGCATCATTAGTCGAATGTCCACGAGGTACGTTTTAAACGCTTCTTTTGGTCGTTGAAAATGGGTTCGGATCTCGTCCTCTAGCCGTTGAAAGTACCGGGGAGGCAAAAAAAACTCTGAAAACTCTTTGCGAAAGGTCTCCCATGGTTCTCCACTAAGGCGGCTCGTTCGAAACCAACTCTCGGCCCGACCGGTCAACAACACGAGGATTCCTTGTGATAAGTGTCGTAGATCTATCTTATAAGTGGCTGCCCTCTCTTGCACGTGCTCAAGGAAACTTAACGGATCGCCGGACCCATCAAACACGATTCCCCAGCGGACCATTTTCTCGGTGATCGCAGCGTTAAAATGCTCCTCGTTCCAGGTGGACCCCTTCGTTGATGGGTCCTTGCTACCGTGCAGGTTTCTCTGCGCGGCACCGACGTCGATGCCATGGAGTAGGCTCTCTGCCGGCACAGCGGATCCCGACGCCACGATACTACGGCTACTGGCGGGTACGACATCATACGCAGCCGGGGGATGGGGTTGTAGGCTAAGAGGCGCGAGTGTAGAAGGGCGGGGAGAAAGTGGTTTAACCTCTGGAGTCACGGCGACTCCGTACTGGGCCTCCAATTCCTCCAACCGAGAGCGCGCCGTACTTGGTAAATCGGCCGAGTTTGCGAAGGTCGCGAGTCGACGTCTCAACTCTTCGACAGTTCCAGCGCTGTCTAACCCAAGCTCCGCGGCAATCATCTCCAACTCGTTCTTGCGCCTGACCGAAATCCACTTGACTCCCATGTTGAGTTGGTCCGGGTCACTGTTGCTGCACGTGGTCTACGATCAAATGTCTGGGGCGTCGCCCGAGGAATCGAAAAACGTAGCTAAGGACGCGGCGAAAGACGGGGCTCTGAATCCTTAAACGGCGAGGACGCGTGCGAGGCTATTCGGTGGTGAATTACCGGTGGGCCGTCTTGGTCGGGGACCTGGACACGGGGGCTGGCAATTAACACGCGCTTGTTCAGGGGTACTTTAGTCGTTGGTTTCTGCAGGATTGTTCCGGTTAGAACCCGTTGGTTCGTGTTCAGTTTCGGGGGGAGCGCGAGGTGGACAGAAGACGCGGGATCGCTGTCTTTCGCACGTTGTATGCTGCGGGATAGGGACCACTGTATTTTGCGCGTTGTGTACTGATCGAAGGCAGGGGATCACTCTGTTTCACACGTTGTATGTTGATCGAATGCTGAGGATGACTGTCCCTTGCGTTGTATACAACCCGGCTTATATTGGGTCTGGCTGAACGGCCGAGCCTCTGCCGACGTCGACGTCTCGGAATCGGCCGAGAACACCACGCGAGAGAGCCGCGGGCGAATGGTTAGGTAAATAGTCGAAGATCGGGGGGTGCGGGTAGTATGAGGAAGGGATAATTTCATGTATTATACTCGTGGGTCGTTCGGCACATGCCCGCCGCCGACGCCCAGAACTGTTCTCCGGTCTTCACCCCCTCTCTCCCCACTGAAATGTAACAGAGGTCTGGCTGCCCTTGGCTCTTTCCCCACGGTACCGGGCGCCATGATCCCGCATGGTTTTGCCTGAGTATAACGGGGACCACGGAATTTTCGTTCTGCTTTGCGTGCTGCTTCGTCGCTGGTGCTTCGCTTATATTTTTTTTTTTTCTCTCTTTCTGCTGGACATGGGAAGGGCATCACTATGCTTTGCTTGGCTGCGGGCTGTACTTTCATTCTGTCGTTTTCCTCTCTCATTTCCTCTTTCCCGTTCTCTCCTCTTCATTTGCCGACGGCTAACGGGGATTGTACAGCTTTTCAGCCACGCTTTGCTCGCTGCTGGCCTGTACCTTCGTATCGTATTTTCTTATTGATACCCTATAAATTTCTCCTCGGTTTGATGCGGCGCTACCTACGCGATCTACTTGTGGGTCTTTAGGCCACGAAGGGTGAAATCCCCCCCAGAAAACTATCGTTTGAATTGTCTCAACGGTCCCTGCTCGGGCGCCATCTGTAAAGTAGTGATCCTAGGCTGGGGTCAGTCTCAGTCTGCCCAGGGTCACCTACAGTTTATTTGTAAGTTGCTGAGACGTTGAGACTGGGGGGGGAGGCGGGTCGTTGGCGCAGGGATCGCCGAGCCGCCGTCAACGACGGGGCCTTCGGGAGAAATTAGGGGGGGGGGGGGGAAAGCGGGCGTTGAGCCGGGCGGCGCGAAACTCACCCGAGACGCTGCACTCCCCGACTTCAGCAGGGTAAAACCCCTGTTGCCAAGGTCGAGGTGGGCCGCGGGTCCGGGGAGGTGAAGGAAAAGGATAAGGGGGGGGGGGGCGCCACTGTCGAAACGCGTACCACTTCTCACTCCAGCAGGGTAAAACCCTGTTGCCAGAGTCAGAGCGGGAGCGTAGTGACCGAAAACAGTCAGGACAACGGAAGGGGAGGGGGTGGAGAGATGACCGCAGTCGGTGGTCCGACCAGAGAAAACAAATGGAAGCCAAAGAGTTCTTAATTATATGATCGAAGTTTTATTGGATTGATTCCCCTTGCACTCCCTTCTACTCCTACTACTACCTTGGCCATCGGCCAGCTCACCCGCGGATCCGGCGCCTGTGTTCCTGCAGCTCGTCCATGCTTTTTCTTTCCTCTCTGGCGCGCGGCCGTTCAACACTTTTTCTTTATCTCTTCACTGTCCGCGACGTTCCGTCTTCCCTCGCTTCCAAAAATCGACTCCCTCTCTCGCCACGGTCGCTCGACGTTCTCCCCACGCCTAGCGCTCGTTTTCGGGCCAACGGGACTTTCTCGAAAGAGATCCGCTCTGCTGCCGGCTGAGCATGGCTCTCTCTCCTCGCTGTCTTCTTTGCGGTTGTTCCGTGTGAGCTGGCCGTTTGGCGGGATTTCGGCTATGCAAAACTTAACTAGCTTATTTACTACCATAGCATATGATTGTGACTAATACAAATCTCGCTCCATTGCGACTTACTATATTTTCAGGTTGTCTTATTATTAATCACTTAACTCTTGTTACTATGTGAGGCTCCCAGTATGGGTCCTCACATGGTCATTTCCAGCGTCTGCATCTACATTCATCCGAACTTCCTCATCACTTGGGATGTTCGTGTGAAGAATGGCAAGTCTGTTGTTGGTGTTTGCCTGTTGGCTTGTAGTGGGGGGCACGCCCAGGTCCCGGCCGCCGCTCCCTCGTTTAGATTTAGGATAGGATGACAAAGTCTGATCGTTTTTTCTTTTGCCCGTTCTCCGTTTTTGAGCATCCAGAAGCCGTTCGGCAGCAGTGCGAAGTGTTTTTGCCTCAGTGTCGTCGGGGCATGTGGATATGGAGTTTTCTTGGCTATCAAAGCTTAGTGCAGGGCAGATACTGCTTATTGTAGCAGTTGCCATGGTGTAGGTGGTGTTGTTGGTGGCACTATTGAATGTTACTGTTGTTGTGGTTTCTGTGCATGTAGAGCGTTCAGTCTCTGAACGGTACTCAGAAAGAACCTCAGAAGGTAATTTGCCTGATATTAGAAGCATTCTCTCATGATCAGACCGCTTATTTCTAAGCCGAGAGTCAGATGAACTATTCGCATTCATTATACCGTAGCTGATAAGCGAAGTTTTTATTGCCCCTCTTGTGCGGCTGTGCGCAGACTGAGGGGAATGTCTTGCCCGAAGGCAGTGAATACAGTTGTAACGAGGGGGAACGTTGTGAGTTGCTGCGGACACCGCAACTCTACGGTTATACCCGATACTAAGTCAGTATGGCTCTCCTCCGGCAGACGCCGCTAATATTAAACGACACGACAAAGAGTGCGTGCGAGATAGACAGAAAATCAGTCTGAGCGTGACGTCGGGCGCTGCGTAGCCACTGCAAATGGATTTGTTCCTTTTGGCTATAAAAATGATCTGATCTGATCCAGATTCAGCAACCTGATAGATATGGTCATTATTTATGATTCTGCGTTTTTAGTTTTCTCGAATGTGCAATATTGTGGATGCAACAGATTTTCGTCCTTTGTGTGGGCGGAAGGGGGTGGGGCGAAATTTTGAGATATACGTTTTATAGTAAGATCTAACAGGAGTACGGACACTAAATTTGGTTACTCTAGCCTTAATACTCTCTGAGATTTGTGAATATCCCCAGATTTGCATCCTTTGCGGGGGCGGAAGGGGTGTGGCGAAATTTTGAAACAAACTCGTCTCGGTCTGATATATTACGAGTGTGGATACCAAATTTGGTTGCTCTAGCTTTTATAGTCTCTGAGATCTAGGCGCTAATGTTTTACTCTAAGCAAAGCCGCCTATGCTACGTGTGTGTTAGAGAGAGACAGGGCGAGAAAAAAGAAAAAATGAAATTGTTTTCTTGATGCTGGCTATAATAATAATACGATCCAATTCAGATTCCGCAGTCTAAAAGATATGGTCATTCTCTACGATTCTGCGTTTTTGGTTTTATCGTATCTTTAAAAATGTGGATGCCACAGATTTTCGTCCTTTGTGGGGGCGGAAATGGGCGGGGCAAAGTTTTGAAATATTTTTTTAGCAGTGACATATCACAGAAGTCTGGATCCAAAACATCGTTGCTCTAGCTCTTATAGACTTTGAGCATTAGGCGCTGAAGGGGACGGACAGACGAACAGACGGACAGACGGACGGACGAACAGACAGACAGGGCTCAATCGACTCGGCTATTGATGCTGATCAAGAATATATATACTTTATAGGGTCGGAAACGATTCCTTCTGGACGTTACACACATCCACTTTTACCACAAATCTAATATACCCCAATACTCATTTTGTGTATCGGGTATAATAAACGAGGGGGAACGTTGTGAGTTGCTGCGGACACCGCAACTCTACGGTTATACCCGATACTAAGTCAGTATGGCTCTCCTCCGGCAGACACCGCTAATATTAACGACACGACAAAGAGTGCGTGCGAGAGAGACAGAAAATCAGTCTGAGCGTGACGTCGGGCGCTGCGTAGCCAATGCAAATTGATTTGTTCCTTTTGGCTATAAAAATGATCTGATCTGATCCAGATTCAGCAATCTAATAGATATGGTCATTATCTATGATTCTGCGTTTTTAGTTTTCTCAAATCTGCAATATTGTGGATGCAACAGATTTTCGTCCTTTGTGTGGGCGGAAGGGGGTGCGGCGAAATTTTGAGATATACGTTTTATAGTGAGATCTAACAGAAGTGCGGATACCAAATTTGGTTACTCTAGCCTTAATAGTCTCTGAGATTTATGAATTTTATTATACCCGATACTCAAAATGAGTATTGGGGTATATTAGATTTGTGGTAAAAGTGGATGTGTGTAACGTCCAGAAGGAATCGTTTCCGACCCTATAAAGTATATATATTCTTGATCAGCATCAATAGCCGAGTCGATTGAGCCATGTCTGTCTGTCCGTCCGTCCGTCTGTCCGTCCCCTTCAGCGCCTAATGCTCAAAGACTATAAGAGCTAGAGCAACGATGTTTTGGATCCAGACTTCTGTGATATGTCACTGCTCCAAAAATATTTCAAAACTTTGCCCCGCCCACTTCCGCCCCCACAAAGGGCGAAAATCTGTGGCATCCACAATTTCGACGATACGAGAAAACTAAAAACGCAGAATCGTAGAAGATGACTATATCTTCTAGAGTGCAAAATCTGAACCAGATCGTATAATTATTACAGCCAGAAAATCTGGGGCAACCACAAATCTCAGAGACTATTAAGGCTAGAGTAACCAAATTTGGTATCCGCACTTCTGTTAGATCTCACTATAAAACGTATATCTCAAAATTTCGCCGCACCCCCTTCCGCCCACACAAAGGACGAAAATCTGTTGCATCCACAATATTGCAGATTTGAGAAAACTAAAAACGCAGAATCATAGATAACGACCATATCTAGATTACTGAATCTGGATCAGATCAGATCATTTTTATAGCGAAAGGAAACAAATCAATTTGCACTGGCTACGCAGCGCCCGACGTCAGGCTCAAACTGATTTTCTGTCTCTCTCGCACACACTGTTTGTCGTGTCGCTTAATATTAGCGGCGTCTGCCGGAGGAGAGCCATACTGACTTAGTATCGGGTATAACCGTAGAGTTGCGGTGTCCGCAGCAACTCACAACGTTCCCCCTCGTTTAACCTATGAGGAAATGTCAACTCGCAACGTTCCCCCTCGTTATACCCGATAGTCAAAATGAGTATTGGGGTATATTAGATTTGTGGTAAAAGTGGATGTGTGTAACGTCCAGAAGGAATCGTTTCCGACCCCATAAAGTATATATTCTTGATTAGCATCAATAGCCGAGTCGATTGAGCCATGTCTGTCTGTCCGTCTGTCCGTCCGTCCGTCTGTTCGTCTGTCCGTCCCCTTCAGCGCCTAATGCTCAAAGTCTATAAGAGCCAGAGCAACGATGTTTTGGATCCAGACTTCTGTGATATGTCACTGCTACAAAAATATTTCAAAACTTTGCCCCGCCCACTTTCGCCCCCACAAAGGGCGAAAATCTGTGGCATCCACAATTTTAAAGATACGATACAACCAAAAACGCAGAATCGTAGAGAATGACCATATCTTTTAGACTGCGGAATCTGAATTGGATCGTATTATTATTATAGCCAGCATCAAGAAAACAATTTCATTTTTTCTCGCCCTGTCTCTCTCTAACACACACGTAGCATAGGCGGCTTTGCTTAGAGTAAAACATTAGCGCCTAGATCTCAGAGACTATAAAAGCTAGAGTAACCAAATTTGGTATCCGCACTTCTGTTAGATCTCACTATAAAAGGTATATCTCAAAATTTATCCCCACCCCCTTCCGCCCACACAAAGGACGAAAATCTGTTGCATCCACAATATTGCAGATTTGAGAAAACTAAAAACGCAGAATCATAGATAACGACCATATCTAGATTACTGAATCTGGATCAGATCAGATCATTTTTATAGCGAAAGGAAACAAATCAATTTGCACTGGCTACTCAGCGCCCGACGTCACGCTCAGACTGATTTTCTGTCTCTCTCGCACGCACTCTTTGTCGTGTCGTTTAATATTAGCGGCGTCTGCCGGAGGAGAGCCATACTGACTTAGTATGTAATTTTCAGGGAACCAGCTTGGCCTTGGAAAACTCGTAACCTTGTGCTCGTACTTTACACCAGAGTATCAGTTCACTCTGCAACAACAGGCAATCAGAATTGTTGAATAAAGCACGCACACATACTGTAAAGCCAGGCCGAGGCTGCTGGCCGAAATACCCTTCAGAATGACGAATGTCAACCCCAATGACAACAACAACGAGCAGCCCCCAGCCGCCAAGAGGCAGCGACTGTCAGATGTTGCAAGTAAAGATTGTAACGTGTAACGCTCGTCTACGCTAGACGGACAGGAGGGGCGATCTGCAAAGGCGGGGCACGCTTTAAATGTTCCGGCTCTAGCTCGTCGGCTTTGGGGTGGTGGTTCTTGCGCGTACAGATCGTCTCCATTTAGCAACACTATCACGCGATAATTTTAACGATTTATTTTCCTAAGAATTGAGCGTGCTGCGACTATACGGTGCTAGAACTACCGGTAGAACGACAAAAAGATAAAGGAAACGCTCCGTGAAGAATAGGGGAGAGTGCAGAAGAGAAGGGAGGAGAAGATGAGGGAGAGAGAGAGAGAGAGAAAGTAGAAAGAGAGTGAAGAGTGAGGGAAAGAGAAGGAGATATCGGTTGCTATCCCACGGATGTCAGTGTGGTAGCTTCTTTTGCCCACCCAACCTATGACCATCTTCCTCAAAACCGGAAGTTTCAGATGGCCACTTTAGCTAGATCGCGGTTACACGCACGCCGGCACAGAGTTCATCCTTTTGTATCTTTATCTAAATTCCATTATATATTTGTTCGAAAAACGGTTAAAACTAATATATTCAGCGATGGCATATTTCTCTAATTCTAGAGATCTACAGCGAGTATATGTATATGAGAGATTCTGAGGCGTATATAAAGTGATATGAGGTGGAGTTAATAATTAAGGTGTATCTTAAGGTTAGCAGGTTATTCCTGGCGCAAATTCATTTAAATTTTCTTTTAATTCGGTTGCTTGTATACAACTGGCAGTATAGGATATAGTGAGGAAAGTGTAAGATTGTTGCTATTCATTAGCGATTTTATCGTAAATTCGTTTCTTATTTTCTTTTCGACAGCTTAGGATTGGGCGCGCCCACTAGAACCAAACGAAAGTCGCAGGATTTTACTCACGCAGTTAGGTTTCTCCATCGGCGAAAGATCGATCTTCCGGCGACTGCTGAAATAGAACGTTATCCTTTTTCTTTCGTTTACATTAGTGCTTTCGAGACCTTTGATTTCCCTCAGGCGGGGTTAGTTCTAAATCCAATAAATTTCTGTTTTGTTTCGGGTGCTTTTTAGATTTCTTACAATTTCCCCTAATTCTTTCCAATATTTCATATAAATTCTTAAGTCGAACGGGTACAACTAATATTTACAGCTAAATCTTAGGAACTTCGTTTGTTTGTTCAAAGGACCGATTCTAGAGTCTTATTCATGGGTTCGAGTCTCTGTCGGATTCGACGGAATGGCCTAACTAATACTTAAAGCTAAATCTTAGGAACTTCATTTGTTTGTTCAAAGGAACGATTCTAGAGTCTTGTTCATTGGTTCGAGTCTCTGGCGAATTCGACCGGATGGCCTGCAGCTCAATTACTTTTCTAACTGGGTTTGGCGAATCGCATCGGACTGCCGGCCAAGGAGAGGATAGGCGGAACTGAAATCAGGTGTCCGAAAAGCGTATTTACTAATTATACCCGATACTCAAAATGAGTATTGGGGTATATTAGATTTGTGGTAAAAGTGGATGTGTGTAACGTTCAGAAGGAATCGTTTCCGACCCCATAAAGTATATATATTCTTGATCAGCATCAATAGCCGAGTCGATTGAGCCATGTCTGTCTGTCCGTCTGTCCGTCCGTCCGTCTGTCCGTCTGTCCGTCTGTCCGTCCGTCCGTCTGTCCGTCTGTCCGTCCCCTTCAGCGCCTAATGCTCAAAGACTATAAGAGCTAGAGCAACGATGTTTTGGATCCAAACTTCTGTGATATGTCACTGCTACAAAAATATTTCAAAACTTTGCCCCGCCCACTTCCGCCCCCACAAAGGACGAAAATCTGTGGCATCAACAATTTTGACGATACGAAAAAACTAAAAACGCAGAATCGTAGAAGATGACTATATCTTCTAGAGTGCAATATCTGAAGCAGATCGTATAATTATTATAGCCAGAATCAAGAAAACAATTTCATTCTTTCTCGCTCTGTCTCTCTCTAACACACAGGATTCATGGTCGGTTTTGCCAATTGCAAAATATGAGTTCAAGGATCTCAGAACCTATAAGAGCCAGAGCAACCAAATTTGGTATCCACACTCCTGTGATATCGGACCTTGACCGTTTCGTGTCCAAATTTCGCCACACCCCCTTCCGCCCCCGCAAAGGACTAAAATCTGGGGCATCCACAAATCTCAGAGACTATTAAGGCTAGAGTAACCAAATTTGGTATCCGCACTTCTGTTAGATCTCACTTTAAAACGTATATCTCAGAATTTCGCCCTACCCCCTACCGCCCACACAAAGGACGAAAATCTGTTGCATCCACAATATTGCAGATTCGAGAAAACTAAAAACGCAGAATCATAGAGAATGACCATATCTATCAGATTGCTGAGTCTGGATCAGATCAGATAATTTTTATAGCCAACAGGAACAAATCAATTTGCATTGGCTACGCAGCGCCCGACGTCACGCTCAGCCTGATTTTCTGTCTCTCTCGCACGCACTCTTTGTCGTGTCGTTTAATATTAGCGGCGTCTGCCGGAGGAAATCCATACTGACTAAGTATCGGGTATAACTGTAGAGTTGCGGTGTCCGCAGCAACTCACAACGTTCCCCCTCGTTTTAATTCTGCTGGGCTGCTCTCGGGCCGTAACTTTCTTTAACACCGGCTTTACTGCGCCATTTTTGAAACACGGACCGAGATCTGGATTCTACATCGAAGAAACTCTATTAATACAGGGGTCTGTTGAAGCGGGAACGGTAGATTGTATTTTCTTTGAAAGTCTTTAGAACATTAACCGTTGCAGGGCTCGAATGCGCCTGGTTTTGCCAGCACAAACTCCTCGAGAATATCAGCCCACGAGCAGTGGACGCGGTCTCGGTTACGGATCGCTTGTTGATGCGGCACGTGGAATCTACGGAGCCTCTCGGCGGATCCGGGAAAACGATGAACCAGTATGCTGACGCCTGCGATTTCCAGGCGGGTCGAAGTACTCCACTTTGCTGGTCACTTTTTGGTGCCGCAAACGTGGGGTGCCTTACGGCGCCTTAGCACGGGTCGCGCTAGGCTGGGGCGCGTAAGGCGGCGTCTTCCCGAGGAGCTGGTCCACAATTTCCGCAGGAAATCTTTTGCTGCGGAAAAAACGAGTTACCTCTATTAGATATTCGCCCGGAGAACGGGGATCGACATTTATCTTACCGCAGTGGCAGCGGTATCCGTGGATGTACACAGATTAATCCAGCCTCTGGCGGTTCTCTGGGTTAGAACGCCCACAGAAGAGGTTGCTCCCGCAGAAAACGGCTACACTTATAAACCTTCCGGCACTGTACACCCTTTCGACTTTATTTAGTGGAATTAGGCGCGGATGGCAAACTTTTCACTGATTGGGAAAAACACGACTCGTCGGCTTGATTATCGCACAGGAAAAGATCGAAGCCGGAAACCTGCTCTGGCCACTTGACATTTGCATGCACTTTTGCATGGGGAGGTTACGCCCTCTAGGTTGTCAAATTGGAGCAACCCTGACCTCGGCTGATTTCGATAATTGTCAATCTTGCGGTCAGCTGCCCAGGCAGCTGATCGGCAGGCACCTCCCAACACTTACAAAGTCGATTCATGCCCCCTACAAAGCCCCCCCACCAGATCAGACTAGGGGTGGTTACATCTCCTAGACTGATACCGCATGAAGCGACTTGTCATTGTCGTATGTCCTTTGCGTGGTAGTTACCCAGCAGGCGACCTTGCAGATCTTCCAATTCGTAGTAGGAATTACCTATCTTCCTAAGGACACGGGCTTTCACAAAGGCAGGCCCAAACTTGGCGTTGTAGCCGGACTGAAAACAACTTTGTTTAAAATTTCTTCTAAACACTTCTTGACCTACTGCGAACGTTACTTCGCTGGACCGTAAATTGTATCGCTGCTCGTTCAGCTTGTGACTTCGTTGCATTTGCTTTCCAGCGCTCTGGCGTACTATTTCAAAGGAATCTTGCTTTTCGAACAACATCGATCGATCCTCTAGCATGTTCAATTTTCTTAATAACGAATATGTCGAACCACTCGTAATCATGTGTTGACCGAAAGCTAAATAATACGGAGTCGTTCCTACGCTGGCATGTCTCGCCGATCTTAACGCACACGCTATTCTGTTTAAGCACTCGTCCCAGTCTTTCTGGTCGGGTCGTATGTAAGCCCGGATACCAGCAATCACGGAACGGTTTACCCGTTCGGAGGCGTTCGCCTGAGGTGAATGGACTGCCGTCAGGGTGTGCGTTACTTTGAACTGAGTCAAGAGTTTTCGGAACGTTTCAGATCGAAACTGCGATCCATTATCGGACACGATAGTTTCGGGTACACCAAATGTCATGAACAACTCTTCATCGAGGTACTTGACCACCACATCTGCGCTAATTTTCTTCACCGGTTTCAGAAATACGTATTTTGAGAAATGATCGAGCACAATAAAAATGCCAATATTCCCGCTTCTGGACCGGGGATAGGGCCCCAAAAAATCAACGAATAGCCTTTGGAAAAACCGGTGGGTTTCTGGTGCTTTCCCCAACGGAGGTCGGAGAATGCGATTCGGAGCCTTAGTCATTTTACACACGTCACAGGAGTTGATATACGCCTTGACATCCGAAACCAAACCTGGCCAAAAGTAGTGACGCCTTATGCGTTCGATCGTTTTGTGGATTCCTCCATGAGCAGCTAGCGATCTATCATGAGCTCGAACTAGGATATCCGGAACCAAACTCTTTGGCACCCAGAGCTTCCAAGCATACTCGTCGTGGATTTGCTCTCCAGACAGGTGCTCTGCACGACGGAATACGAAGACGCCGTCAGTTTTCAAATCAGGCAGCTTATCCCTATTGGTTTCTACTCGACTAACTAACTCGGTGTACTCGGGTGACTTGAATTCGGCCGATTCCAGATCAACCAGCGATCCTTCGGGTGATTCCAAAGCAGCCACCATCTCTTCATTAACCCGCGACAAGGCATCAGGAACCACGTTCTGAGTACCTTTACGATGCTCAATTTTGAATCGGTATCTTTGCAATCCCAGTGCCCATCGAGCTAGCCGAGAACTGAGGTCGGTATTAGATATGAGCCATTTTAAGGACGCGTGATCCGTTATCACGGTGAATTCGTGCCCTTCTACGTACGCTCTGAAATTCTTCAGTGATACTATGGCGGCTAAACATTCTTGCTCCGTTACTGTATAATTTCGTTGAGCTTTGTTTAGCTTTTTTGAGACATAAGCGATCGGACATTCGTCCCCTTCTTCAGACAGCTGCACCAGAACTCCCCCTACTCCTGTTTTGCTAGCATCACAGTGGATGTAAAACGGTTTCGTGAAATCAGGGCTCCTTAATACCGGGGCTTCGCAAAGGCACCGCTTCAATTCATTGAAGGCTTCTATGGCTTCCTTTGGAAACACAAACTTCCTTTTGGTTGTCATGACGTCGGTCAAGGGCGAGGCGAGTGACGCAAAATTTGGTACGAACTTGCGATACCACCCACACATTCCTATGAAGCTTCTCAGTCCCCTCAGGTTTTTCGGAACTGGGAACTCGGCAATAGCCTTTATCTTGTCGGGATCGGTTCGGACTCCTCCGTCTCCTATTATGTGCCCCAAATACTTTACACGGCGCATGCAGAAATGGCTTTTACTGATGTTGATCGTTAATTTCCCACGCCTGAGTTGCTTAGCCATCTCTAATAGTACTTCTAGATGTCGTTCGAAATTTGAAGAAACTATCAACAGATCATCTAAGTAGATGAACACTTCGTTTCGAAGGTTACAAGGAACTATTTTGTCCATTAATCGTGACATGGTACTGGTGGCGTTGCACAGCCCGAAAGGCATCGTCTTGAATTGGTAAAGGGGACGCCCAGGGACTGTAAAGGCCGTCTTATCCCGGGACTTTACATCCAACGGTACTTGCCAGTACGCATCCTTCAAATCAAGACTGGAGATGAATTCTGCTTTCGGCAAACGGCTCAGGATCCCGTTAATCTGAGGCAAGGGATAAGCATCCTTTTCCGTGAAACTGTTTACTTTCCGACAATCCAAACAGATGCGGATTTTTCCCGGCTTGGAGACCAACACTATTGGCGAGGACCAAGCGCTGTCTGACTCCTCTATTACTCCCAATTGGATCATCCGGTCTATTTCCGAGTACATTGCCTTTTCTACAGCTGGCGAAACAGGGAAATGTCTTTGTTTCACTGGCCTAGCGTTCCCCACGTCGATAACATGTGTTATCAAGTCGGTTTTTCCTAAACCTTCTTGAGCAAATGAGGGATAACACTTCAGAACATTGGATAACTGATCCTTTTGTTTCGGCGTCAGCACGTGCTGTTCAACCCCGCTTGTCTCTTGGGTCAACATCTCTATTTCGGACACTCGCAACTGACTGGGCAACAGGTCATACAGCTCCCAAAAGTCAATTCCTAGGTATAGATCATGTTTGAGCGAAGGAATTAAGTATAAATCAAGAGACTTCTTCTCGTCTCCATATTCCACGTCCACTCTCATAATTCCCACTATCTCTTGAGCCTTACCATCCGCCGTTTTGGCTTTATCATTGATACGTTTGTATGGTGCATCGGCAAGAACTAATTCCTTAGCCAACTCGCCTCCAACACAACTGATAGAGGCTCCGGAGTCTAACAAGCCATAGACGGTTCGATTGAACAAACGGATTGGTAAGAACGGACGAGGGTCCCTCTTTATGTCGGAGAGAGCGCTCAGATACTTAATTCCTGACCGGCATTTCTTTACATTTTGCCAAAACCGAGTCATTCGCTTCCCTTTACGCGATCTTTTAGCCCCTTTCCCTATATAAAACTCATTTCCGGTATTTGAATCGTCCAATCTAGTTGTGTCTGTGCAATTCAACAGTGAGCTGTCGTTGCTTTTTTGTAGGTCTGGGTAAGTCGTGGTCACTACTGGTAGTGGAAGTGCATCTAATCGGTATTGGTGCCTTGATGGCGTAGCACACACGAAGTCTTCTGTTTGAACGGCAACTTCGGCGTGCTGAGCTTGGAGTTTTTTGAACATTTCTCGCAACTGGGCTTGTATGTATTAGAAGCACCACAGCCATATTTCTTATTTTCTTTTCGAGAGCTTAGGATTGGGCGCGCCCACTAGAACCAAACGAAAGTCGCAGGATTTTACTCACGCAGTTAGGTTTCTCCATCGGCGAAAGATCGATCTTCCGGCGACTGCTGAAATAGAACGTTATCCTTTTTCTTTCGTTTACATTAGTGCTTTCGAGACCTTTGATTTCCCTCAGGCGGGGTTAGTTCTAAATCCAATAAATTTCTGTTTTGTTTCGGGTGCTTTTTAGATTTCTTACAATTTCCCCTAATTCTTTCCAATATTTCATATAAATTCTTAAGTCGAACGGGTACAACTAATATTTACAGCTAAATCTTAGGAACTTCGTTTGTTTGTTCAAAGGACGGATTCTAGAGTCTTATTCATGGGTTCGAGTCTCTGTCGGATTCGACGGAATGGCCTAACTAATACTTAAAGCTAAATCTTAGGAACTTCATTTGTTTGTTCAAAGGAACGATTCTAGAGTCTTGTTCATTGGTTCGAGTCTCTGGCGGATTCGACCGGATGGCCTGCAGCTCAATTACTTTTCTAACTGGGTTTGGCGAATCGCATCGGACTGCCGGCCAAGGAGAGGATAGGCGGAACTGAAATCAGGTGTCCGAAAAGCATATTTACTAATTTTAATTCTGCTGGGCTGCTCTCGGGCCGTAACTTTCTTTAACACCGGCTTTACTGCGCCATTTTTGAAACACGGACCGAGATCTGGATTCTACATCGAAGAAACTCTATTAATACAGGGGTCTGTTGAAGCGGGAACGGTAGATTGTATTTTCTTTGAAAGTCTTTAGAACATTAACCGTTGCAGGGCTCGAATGCGCCTGGTTTTGCCAGCACAAACTCCTCGCCGGGCGACATGGGCGCCGGTTGGGGACGGGGAGCGGCCGACGGAACGAGAATATCAGCCCACGAGCAGTGGACGCGGTCTCGGTTACGGATCGCTTGTTGATGCGGCACGTGGAATCTACGGAGCCTCTCGGCGGATCCGGGAAAACGATGAACCAGTATGCTGACGCCTGCGATTTCCAGGCGGGTCGAAGTACTCCACTTTGCTGGTCACTTTTTGGTGCCGCAAACGTGGGGTGCCTTACGGCG
This sequence comes from Drosophila persimilis, assembly GCF_003286085.1. Lineage (NCBI taxonomy): Eukaryota > Metazoa > Arthropoda > Insecta > Diptera > Drosophilidae > Drosophila > Drosophila persimilis. The sequence continues at coordinate 28,017 of NW_020825347.1, forward strand.
CCTTAGCACGGGTCGCGCTAGGCTGGGGCGCGTAAGGCGGCGTCTTCCCGAGGAGCTGGTCCACAATTTCCGCAGGAAATCTTTTGCTGCGAAAAATACGAGTTACCTCTATTAGATATTCGCCCGGAGAACGGGGATCGACATTTATCTTACCGCAGTGGCAGCGGTATCCGTGGATGTACACAGTTTAATCCAGCCTCTGGCGGTTCTCTGGGTTAGAACGCCCACAGAAGAGGTTGCTCCCGCAGAAAACGGCTACACTTATAAACCTTCCGGCACTGTACACCCTTTCGACTTTATTTAGTGGAATTAGGCGCGGATGGCAAACTTTTCACTGATTGGGAAAAAACACGACTCGTCGGCTTGATTATCGCACAGGAAAAGATCGAAGCCGGAAACCTGCTCTGGCCACTTGACATTTGCATGCACTTTTGCATGGGGAGGTTACGCCCTCTAGGTTGTCAAATTGGAGCAACCCTGACCTCGGCTGATTTCGATAATGGTCAATCTTGCGGTCAGCTGCCCAGGCAGCTGATCGGCAGGCACCTCCCAACACTTACAAAGTCGATTCATGCCCCCTACAAGATGAAAGTACTTTGAGTGAGATTTCGGCTACTACTACTATCAGTGCAGCCATGGGCATATCATGTGTGAGGACTGCAAGACCGCCGTTCTGGCTGTTGCCATCTTCAATAAAATGCGTGCCTGCTGCCCCAGTTGTCGATCGCTCATTAGAAACTACTATCAGGAGCAGAGTCTAGTGGTGCGCCAGACCCTCTGGGAGCTACCCATGAGCTGCCCCAGCTGCAATGACCAGTTCTCAGATAGGAAAGATCTCTCCAGACACTTGGAATTCGTTTGTGAGGGGCGTGTGGTTTGCTGCAAGTACCACTGCCTGGGCTGTTCTTGGAAGGGCCCCTAGAAGGACAGCGTCTCACATGATTCCGACTGTGGGTTTCCCCAGAAGCGGGGAAAGGAGATCCTAGATTTTCTGCTGCATGTCGAGGACAGGGAGCTTGAGGCCCAAAAGCCCGTGTTGCAGCTCAATCGGGTGCTGAGTGCTAGCCGGTTGGAATTTTTCACCTTGAGAATGAAGTGGATACACCGCTCAGAGGGTTTACAACCACGGACCCTCGAGTCTGAGGTAAGGTTTTGGAGAAGCAGAACTCGTCTGCAGCATACCTCTGATGATCTCTTATCCCGATCCCCACAGACGATTCGTGCCTTTGAGGAGGATTGGGTGCTGCGTCTACGTCTGAAAAGAGCTGGGGAAAAAATCACCGTCAGCGGCCAGCTATTGCTTTCGACTACCCCACGAGTGTCCCTCATGGTTGACCATTTGATCCAGATGCCGCAGAGTGTCTGCAGCGCCAAGCAGCTGCACGACATACGCCCGCGTATCTACCGCCATATTTTCGATTCAACCGGCAAGTGCGCAAACCGCCAGGAGCTTCCCTTGGCGGGACCTCAGGCCCTGTACCGGCTATTTGCCATGACCCGGATCCAGCTCCGTTTGTGGATGTTTTTGCATTATTGAGCTGACGCTAAAAACCTTTAAATTGTAGTTTAAACCTTTATTGGGCACATCTTTTGATTTGATTTTTAAATTCGTTGCTTTAGAGCTGCATTTTTAGGGTTTGGGCGCCTTCTGGATCTGCTCGTTCACAGCAAGACCTTCTTCAGCAGCAGCCTTGGCCTTATCATGGAAGTCGTGCAGAAGCAATCGAGTAAATTAGGCATACGTTTTTGTTTGGTCTGTTAAGGTCGGCTAGTGTCGGCCAGACTTAACGCTATCCTCGTTGAAAAAGTCCTTGACCTTTGCCAGCAGGTCGTTGAGCATATAAAATATACAGACATTGCCGGCTTAGTATGTTCCCCATATCATATGATATTAAATTAATTATTTTTATACCCGATACTCAAAATGAGAATTGAGGTATATTAGATTTGTGGTAAAAGTGGATGTGTGTAACGTCTAGAAGGAATCGTTTCCGACCCCATAAAGTATATATATTCTTGATCAGCATCAATAGCCGAGTCGATTGAGCCATGTCTGTCTGTCCGTCCGTCCGTCCGTCTGTCCGTCTGTCCGTCCCCTTCAGCGCCTAATGCTCAAAGACTATAAGAGCTAGAGCAACGATGTTTTGGATCCAGACTTCTGTGATATGTCACTGCTACAAAAATATTTCAAAACTTTGCCCCGCCCACTTCCGCTCCCACAAAGAGCGAAAATCTGTGGCATCCACAATTTTAAAGATACGAGAAAACCAAAAACGCAGAATCGTAGAGAATGACAATATCTTTTTGACTACGGAATCTGAATTGGATCGTATTGTTATTATAGCCAGCATCAAGAAAACAATTTCATTTTTTCTTTTTTCTCGCCCTGTCTCTCTCTAACACACACGTAGCATTGGCGGCTTTGCTTAGAGTAAAACATTAGCGCCTAGATCTCAGAGACTATAAAAGCTAGAGCAACCAAATTTGGTATCCACACTCCTAATATATCGGACCGAGACGAGTTTATTTCAAAATTTCGCCACACCCCCTTCCGCCCCCGCAAAGGATGCAAATCTGGGGATATTCACAAATCTCAGAGACTATTAAAGCTAGAGTAACCAAATTTAGTATCCGCACTCCTGTTAGATCTCACTATAAAACGTATATCTTAAAATTTCGCCCCACCCCCTTCCGCCCCCACAAAGGACGAAAATCTGTTGCATCCACAATATTGCAGATTTGAGAAAACTAAAAACGCAGAATCATAGATAATACCCATATCTATCAGATTGCTGAATCTGGATCAGATCAGATAATTTTTGTAGCCAAAAGGAACAAATCAATTTGCATTGGCTACGCAGCGCCCGACGTCACGCTCAGACTGATTTTCTGTCTCTCTCGCACGCACTCTTTGTCGTGTCGTTTAATATTAGCGGCGCTGCCGGAGGAGAGCCATACTGACTTAGTATCGGGTATAACTGTAGAGTTGCGGTGTCCGCAGCAACTCACAACGTTCCCCCTCGTTTTTCATTACATTCATCATTCATTACATGAAAAATATCATATCAGCTGGTATCTTTGCTTTTATTTCACATATACACGTAATATACCTATTTATATTAAATACATTTTTATATTTTCCATATTTATAATCGCATTATGCTTATGTTATAATGTTATTATATATGAGAAACATTCCCATATCCATATCCATATCCATATCCATATAAAATCTAATGTTCAAACATGAACATATTATCGTCAATACAATGCCACTTTCGCCCCCTTGCAGAATGTTTAAACATAAATAGATTATTGTACACATTCACTCATGTAACAACACCGATCTCTAAAGAAATCACATAAAGTAGACAAGTTATGACTGCACTGGGGTAAACAGAGATCTGTAACCCATTAATACGACAACAAAACACAAGTGGAGAAAACACTTAACAAATGCGGTCCTAAAATAAAACTGATGTAAGCATGTACTCAAATAGACACCCTCAGTAAAGTGTATCCTCTGCGTAGGTCTAACGATAATTATAGACTACCAAATTGCACCTCCTACCTCATTGTCAAATCACATATAAGGCTCTGATTATACCCGATACTCAAAATGAGTATTGGGGTATATTAGATTTGTGGTAAAAGTGTATGTGTGTAACGTCCAGAAGGAATCGTTTCCGACCCCATAAAGTATATATATTCTTGATCAGCATCAATAGCCGAGTCGATTGAGCCCTGTCTGTCTGTCCGTCCGTCCGTCTGTCCGTCTGTCCGTCCCCTTCAGCGCCTAATGCTCAAAGACTATAAGAGCCAGAGCAACGATGTTTTGGATCCAGACTTCTGTGATATGTCACTGCTACAAAAATATTTCAAAACTTTGCCCCGCCCACTTCCGCCCCCACAAAGGGCGAAAATCTGTGGCATCCACAATTTTAAAGATACGAGAAAACCAAAAACGCAGAATCGTAGAGAATGACCATATCTTTTAGACTGCGGAATCTGAATTGGATCGTATTATTATTATAGTCAGCATCAAGAAAACAATTTCATTTTTTCTCGCCCTGTCTCTCTCTAACACACACGTAGCATAGGCGGCTTTGCTTAGAGTAAAACATTAGCGCCTAGATCTCAGAGACTATAAAAGCTAGAGCAACCAAATTTGGTATCCACACTCCTAATATATCAGACCGAGACGAGTTTGTTTCAAAATTTCGCCACACCCCCTTCCGCCCCCGCAAAGGATGCAAATCTGGGGATATTCACAAATCTCAGAGAGTATTAAGGCTAGAGTAACCAAATTTAGTGTCCGTACTCCTGTTAGATCTCACTATAAAACGTATATCTCAAAATTTCGCCCCACCCCCTTCCGCCCACACAAAGGACGAAAATCTGTTGCATCCACAATATTGCAGATTTGAGAAAACTAAAAACGCAGAATCATAGATAATGACCATATCTATCAGATTACTGAATCTGGATCAGATCAGATCATTTTTATAGCCAAAAGGAACAAATCAATTTGCAGTGGCTACGCAGCGCCCGACGTCACGCTCAGACTGATTTTCTGTCTCTCTCGCACGCACTCTTTGTCGTGTCGTTTAATATTAGACGCCGCCTGCTGGAGGAGAGCCATACTGACTTAGTATCGGGTATAACCGTAGAGTTGCGGTCTCCGAAGCAACTCACAACGTTCCCCCTCGTTTTAAGAATAAAATTTAGTTTGAATTTACAACTCAACTCGCAAATGTCTAGACTTTTCTTTTAAGGTCTTAACATTTTGGTCCTTTGAGACTCTCCGTTGTTTCCCCCCTGTGGTAAGAGCACGGAGTTAAACCAGCTTCCTTGAGACTGAACAAGTGTCTAGTTCACTGACAGCGAAAGGTAGCAAAATTAAAAACTTTGATTTCCCTCCTATAGGAAGGAACAGAGTATAAAATAAATTAATGAAACGAAAGTTTAGATTAATAAATTGGAAAAATACGAGCTAAACTGTTGAAGAATGACCATCTCTAGCAATGCACGCATGTATTGACAGACATATGAGTATGTAGACGTATGTATGAGTGAGAGACGTTTCGAAGCGACGTTCTCTTATCTCCCTTTTGTTCTCTATTTCGATCGGTCTCTATCTGCCTGCGAGCAGAGCATTTTTTAGTCACAAATAAACCTTACATATGAATGGTTGCGTTTTTACTTTTCGGTACAAGAACTTCCCTTGCAACGGCAGCGAAATTCTGTCCAACAGGTTATGGGCACAGGTTCGGATTTTGTAAATTAAAAGTAAAGTGATTGTTTTAGTTACGAACTATTAACATCGGTGTGACTCAGAGACTAAACGATAATCAGCAATGAGCGGGATGTATCAAATAGACAAATTAGAGGAGGGAAATTATGACTCCTGGTGTATTCAAATGCGGTCTGTGTTGGTGCACGCTGAATTTTGGAGTGTGGCATCTGGTGACCTGCTACCAACGAATGTTCCCGAAGGTGAGAATTGGCAGGCCAAGGATGAAAAGGCGCTGGCCATGATCACATTGAGTGTGAAAACTTCACAGTTGGGATACATTAAAAAGTGCAGTAAGTCTTCCGAAGCATGGAACAAATTAAAGAGTGTTCATCAACCAAGTGGACCTGTACGAAAGGTTCAACTGTACAAGAAATTGCTAAGCAAGCGCATGGACCAAAGGCAAAGCATTTCAAGCTACATTAATGAGTTCGTGGATATTATTGATGGCCTTGGGTCAGTAGGAATCGAGCTAAATGATGAACTGCGCTCAATTGTTTTGTTGTCAAGCCTTCCAGAACAATTCGAAAATTTCGTTGTCGCCATAGAGACGCGCGACAGTCTGTCGACTTTCGATGTTCTATGCGTAAAACTGAAGGAAGAAGGCGAACGAAAGGGAAACACAGAAGATCAAAAGGAATACACAAAGGCATACATATACCGCAGTACATAAGCCGGCCGCGCACAGAGCGCAAAAGAAGAGAAACAATACAATGATATGTTTCAAGTGTGGTGAGCGCGGGCATATGAAGGCTCAGTGTAAGAAGGAGAGCGCAAATGTGGAAATTAAATGCGTTGGACGCAGATAATTTGAAAAAGAGTATGTGGTGTTTGGATAGTGGTGCCACATGCCACATGTGTTGTGAGAAACAGTTATTCACAAAGTTCGAGAAACACACAGAAATGATTGGTCTGGCTGACTCCGGTTTCCTAAAAGCTGAAGGAAAAGGGGAAGTAGAGCTGAAGACAGAGATATGCACGCTGCTGTTAAAGAATGTTCTCTATGTGCCCGAAATGAATGGAAATTATTTCTCGGTGAGCAGCGCTGTACAGAATAAATGTTTCGTCACTTTTGGACAAGAATATGCACGAGTTATCCAAAATGGCGAATGCATTGTAAAGGCGAACAGAGTTGGAAACTTGTATATGTTTCGAGGAAAACAAAACAACTGTTTTGCGGCGGTTAAGGCTGATGGTGCCCTGTTGCATAAACGGTACGGCCACTTGAACATCAGCAGTATGAAAGATTTGATCAGCAAAGGAATGGTGCGCGGCATTGAAAATATGGTTTTCCCGGCGAATATGAATTGCAAAACATGTATGGTCAGCAAGATTCATGCGCAACCATTTCCTGTTGCAACCACCAGTAGAGCTCAAAATATATTGGAACTAGTTCATGCAGATGTGTACGGGCCCTTTGGCACACAGTCTCTTGCTGGATCAAAGTATTTTCTAACCTTCATCGATGACAAATCAAGGCGTTTATTTCTGTATTTCCTGCGGACAAAGGATGAAGTCTTCCAGAAGTTCGTCGAGTTCAAAACCCTGGTTGAACGGCAAACGGGAAAAAGTCTCAAATATATCCGGAGCGACAATGGCGGTGAATTTGTCAACAAATCGTTTCATGAATTTCTGAAAACTAATGGGATTGAGAGGCAGCTGACAGTGGCGTACACTCCACAGCAAAACGGCGTTGCTGAGAGGGCAAACCGCACTCTGGTGGAAATGTCAAGATGTATGCTGGTCCAGTCAGGATTAGGCGAATCCTTGTGGGCTGAGGCAGTCAACGCAGCTGTGTATGTACGGAATCGATCACCGACCAAGGCGCTGACCAGTATGACACCTATGGAAGCGTGGACTGGTAAGAAACCTTTTGTTGGTCATCTAAAGGTTTTTGGCTCCGTTGCAGTAGCTTTGGACAAGGGTCCAAGGAAGAGTAAACTTCAACCAAAAGGCAAAGAATATCGCATGATTGGATATTCAGTAGCGGCTAAGGGCTATCGACTGTATGACCCTGTGTCTCATCAGGTGATTGAGAGGCGAGATGTTCTCTTTGACGATATCCAAGACGACAAGGATACAGTCACATTCGAACTTCCGAAGGCAGAAGTTAGCATGCAGTCAGGCGGCGATACTGATGACATTGACAGCAGCGGTGGAGACAGCAGCGGTGGAGACAGCAGCCATGGTGCAAGCGTTGACGGGGAGAATCCCAGTAGCAGCGGTACTGATGGGTACGAGAGCGCAACAGAAAAGGTTGAGTCAGATGAGCCAGCTCCTCGCGTTGGACCTGGCAGACCAAGGCTGATTCGGACCGGCAAACCTGGCCGTCCGAGAAAGGAGTACAACATTCTTGGTGCTCTGGTTGCCAGCGACGTAAAGATTCCAGTATCCTACGAGGAGGCGTTGATTCATGCATCACATTGGTCCGAAGCGATGCAACGCGAATATGAGGCATTAATGGCAAACGAGACATGGCAGTTGGCAGACTTACCGGCAGGACAACGAGCAGTTGGATGCAAATGGGTATATAGCCTGAAACGCGACAAAGATGGTCAAATCGAACGTTTCAAGGCGCGGCTGGTGGCAAAATGTTGCTCCCAGCAGTACGGCATAAACTATGCGGAAACATTTTCTCCAGTCTGCAGACTGGAGAGCGTGCGATTTATTCTTGCGCTAGCAGCAGAATTGAAATTATATGTCAACCAAATGGATGTATGTACGGCATACCTCAACAGTGACCTGAGCGATACGGTGTACATGAAGCAACCACAAGGGTACATTATCCAGCGAAGGCTATGCTGCTTAAAAAGGCAATATATGGACTGAAGCAGTCAGGAAGGGAATGGAATTCGAAGCTAAATGGCGTCCTGACTAATTTGGGTTTTGTTTCCTGTGACAACGAGACGTGTCTCTACCAGCAGAGAGGGAAAGGTAACTTATCGTTAATCTTGGTATATGTTGACGATTTACTTATAGCATGCCAGTCCAAAGAGGACATGCTCGGTATCAAATCGGCTATTTCAAATGCGTTCGAATGTATCGACAAAGGTGTTCCAGAGCTGTTTTTAAGCATGGAGGTGCACCGTGAAGGTGAGCTTGGGCCTATCACCATAGGCCACTCGCAATACATCAAGGAACTATTGCAAGCTCACGACATGGACAAATGTAGACCAGTGGCTACTCCGTTGGATGCGGGGTTCCAGGTGGATTGTACTAATGAGCAGTGTCAAAAGGTTGATCCTGTCATGTATCAATCCATGATTGGTGAGCTGATGTGGCTGGCACTCACAACCAGACCGGACATTTTGCATTCAGTTGCAAAGTTGGCCCAGAGGAACAAAGATCCGTACACAGAGCATCTGGCTGGTGTGAAGCACGTTCTGAGGTACTTGGCAGCGACGATGAACTTCAAACTACACTACAAAAGGTGTCACTGGACAGGCTGTATTTTAATAGATAACGAAATATTTATATCTATTGTAATACAAATAATGAAAAATAAAAAATAAAAATTTTTCGCGACGGTGGCGTTTTTGAGGCCGGAACATCGAAAAAGAAAAAATAATAATCCGAAACAACAAAAGTGCTTTATGGCTAGAATTGAAAAAAAAAAGTGGCAAATAACTGTGACTGTGAAAAATAAATATATAAATGGGTTTGTGGGTGCCCACTGTGCCAGGAAGATCAGCGACAGCGACTTAAGCAGAGGCAACACCAGCAGCAGCGACGTAAGCAGAGGCAACACCAGCAGCAGCAACAGCGGTATCAGCAGCAGCGACTTCAGCGGCAGCAGTAACAACAACAGCAGAAGCAGAATTAATCAGCTAAGTCTCATATTTCAAACTGTTTTTAAGCCTAATTAAGTAAAAAAAAAATTTAACTAAGATGTTGTCGGAACAAATAATTAAGCTATTAGAGGCTCAAGCAGCGATAGCAAGGGCGATTAAAAAGATTGAAGCTGGTCATTTGACCAGCGATGTAATCCAAAGATTCGGAGACCTTAAAAACAAAGTTACAGGCAATAATTCTGCACTGTTAACATATGGAGTAGTCGATCATGATCATACATAAAAAGTATGTAGAGTAAAAAATAATGAAACATTAACGAAAGGGAAGGTAGAAAAAACAAAGTTACAATCAGTGGAGACTAGAACTTTGAAGGAAGACATAGAGCCCAAAATTGACAATAGCATAGAAAAACGAGGGGGAACGTTGTGAGTTGCTGCGGACACCGCAACTCTACAGTTATACCCGATACTAAGTCAGTATGGCTCTCCTCCGGCAGACGCCGCTAATATTAAACGACACGACAAAGAGTGCGTGCGAGAGAGACAGAAAATCAGTCTGAGCGTGACGTCGGACGCTGCGTAGCCAGTGCAAATTGATTTGTTTCCTTTCGCTATAAAAATGATCTGATCTGATCCAGATTCAGCAATCTGATAGATATGGTGGTTATCTATGATTCTGCGTTTTTAGTTTTCTCAAATCTGCAATATTGTGGATGCAACAGATTTTCGTCCTTTGTGTGGGCGGAAGGGGGTGGGGCGAAATTTTGAGATATACGTTTTATAGTGAGATCTAACAGGAGTACGGACACTAAATTTGGTTACTCTAGCCTTAATACTCTCTGAGATTTGTGAATATCCCCAGATTTGCATCCTTTGCGGGGGCGGAAGGGGGTGTGGCGAAATTTTGAAACAAACTCGTCTCGGTCTGATATATTAGGAGTGTGGATACCAAATTTGGTTGCTCTAGCTTTTATAGTCTCTGAGATCTAGGCGCTAATGTTTTACTCTAAGCAAAGCCGCCTATGCTACGTGTGTGTTAGAGAGAGACAGGGCGAGAAAAAATGAAATTGTTTTCTTGATGCTGACTATAATAATAATACGATCCAATTCAGATTCCGCAGTCTAAAAGATATGGTCATTCTCTACGATTCTGCGTTTTTGGTTTTCTCGTATCTTTAAAATTGTGGATGCCACAGATTTTCGCCCTTTGTGGGGGCGGAAGTGGGCGGGGCAAAGTTTTGAAATATTTTTGTAGCAGTGACATATCACAGAAGTCTGGATCCAAAACATCGTTGCTCTGGCTCTTATAGTCTTTGAGCATTAGGCGCTGAAGGGGACGGACAGACGGACAGACGGACAGACGGACGGACGGACAGACGGACAGACGGACGGACGGACAGACGGACAGACGGACAGACAGACATGGCTCAATCGACTCGGCTATTGATGCTGATCAAGAATATATAAACTTTATGGGGTCGGAAACGATTCCTTCTGGACGTTACACACATCCACTTTTACCACAAATCTAATATACCCCAATACTCATTTTGAGTATCGGGTATAAAAAGCGAGAGAGCGAGCTTTTATTGCGCTCCCGCTTTGCCCTAGCCTAACTTACACTAGACTTCATGAAATACTATCCTAATAACAATTATTATTAGCCAAATGGCGCTACACCGGCCCTGTTGAAGGCCTGGAAGGCTTCAAGCCAGAGGCAGAAGCGCCAACTTGTGGATTGGCCTCCTGAACGTGGCTCCGCTGCTCGTCCTTAGGTCGACCACTCTGACCCTTCCGTCCTGCCCGGCGGTTGTTCCGACCACCCTTCCGAGGAGCCACTGTTGAGGGGGCAGGTTGTCCTCGGCGACGATTACGAGGTCGCCTTCCTTTATGTTTGGCTCCTCCTGGTGCCACTTGCATCTTATTTGCAATCCCAGCACATACTCCCGGGACCATCGCTGCCAGAACATTTGCCTGGCTGACGAGACAAGCCGCCATCGCTCTAAGCAGCTCAGACCCTCCTGGTCCGGGGTCCTGGGTGCTGGGGGTACGATGAGCGGCCCGCCTGTCAGCAGGTGCCCGGGAGTCAGCGCGTCTCCGTCGCTTGGGTCCGGGCTTAGGGGTCCTAGCGGGAGCGAGTTGAGTACCGCCTCGATCCCGACCAGCACGGTCTCCAGCTCCTCTGCGGTAAGGAGAGCGCTTCCGACTGCCCGTAGGAGTAGGCCCTTGGCAGACTTCACACCGGCCTCCCAAAGTCCGCCCATGTGCGGTGCTCGAGGCGGTATGAAGGCAAACTCGCACCCGCTTCTTGACGCAAATTCGCGTATCGCGTCCGCTTCCGCCTCTATCTTCCTCCGCAGTTCGCTGAAGTGGCGACTTGCTCCGACGAAATTTGTCGCGTTGTCGCAGTTCACGCGTTGCGGACATCCTCGACGACCGACGAACCTTTGGAATGCCAACAAGAAGGAATTAGTCGTTAGGTTAGGTTAGGTTAACCCGGACGGCCCTCAGCGGGGCCGCGCATAGGCCAATATGGCCCTTAGTTATCCGGATGGGGGGGGTGTATGAACCGTCGCGGGAGTGTTAATGTGGTTTTAAAAAGTCCCCGAGAATCGAGGTGTTTTTAGCATAGGCCAGCAGTTCCTGAGGCGTCCTTTTGGAGGCATCTTCCAGTGATGCCAACACTGGGGCGCCCAGGTATCTCCTCCTTGCCCTTGAGAGAGCCGGACAGTTGCAGATGAGATGTTCCAGGGTTTCGATAGCCCCAGGTTCCTCACATTTCCTACAACTGTCTCTGTTGGTGATGCCTAGTTTTGCTGCATGTGCAGCAGCCAGACAGTGACCTGTTAGTATTCCCACTATCAGTCTACAGTCCTTTCGTGGTAGGTGCAGTAGGTAGTGGCTAAGTTTCTCGTTGCGCTCCTTGCACATTATCTTCGAGGTTCTGCAGGTGGTGGTACTCCTCCACCTGCTATCAGTCTGTGCTCTAGCCTGCTTCTCTAGATCGCCTTGCAGCGTTCTGAGGGAGACAGGCACGTTCTCGGTTCTCCTATTCTCCAGCCCGACGCCTTCCTTAGCTAGTACATCCGCCGCTTCGTTTCCTTCGATGCCCTGGTGGCTGGGAACCCAATAGATCCGCACTGTCTTTGTCGTGCTTAGGATGTCTAATGCCTCCCTGCTCGCCAAGACACTTCTGGAACTGACCGCGGACGACTGCATGGATCTTATCGCCGCTTGGCTGTCGACGAATAGGTTGACCTAGCATCGTGTGCTCGTTCTGTGAGGAGAGCGACCTCCGCTGCTTTCCCGATGGCAAAAACTTCTGCCTGGAATATGCTGCATTGGTCCGGTAGCTTATACGACAGCCTTATCTCAGGGTCTGTACAGTATAGGCCCACTCCTACTCCTCCGTCCATCTTGGAGCCGTCTGTGTATATATTGAGGTGCTCAGTTTGGTCCCTTCCAATTTTCCAGTCTTCAGGTCCCAAAGATGTGGTTGTTTTGACGTCAAGGCAAGTTTGGGGGGTCATGTAGTCAGTTGATCTGGTCATTTCCCTGCCGAACTATGCCCGTATCCTTGTGGCGATAGATTTCCTGATGCTATGAGGCGTTGTGCTGCCTTTCCCGCAATCAGGCGAGCGTGAATGTCCAGGGGGTCGATTCCGAGTATGGTTTCGAGTGCTTTTGTTGGGGTTGACCTCAACGCCCCTGTAATACAGAGCAGAGCCTGTCGCTGAGTCTTTTCCATAAGCTTATGGTATGTCTTCTTTTCAGTAGCCTGCCACCACACTAAGGCTCCATACAGCAGAGTTGGTCGCACCACCGAGATGTAGATCCAGTGCATTAGAGCAGGTGACAGGCCCCATGTGCTGCTGAGCATCTTCTTGGATGTATAAAGCGCAATGGTAGCCTTCTTCACCCTTTCCACTACATTGGGCCTCCATGCCAGCTTGCTGTCCAGTACTGTGCCTAGGTATTTCACCTGTGATTTTGGGGTCAGCATAGTTTGGTAAATTTTCGGGGGGTCCATATCGGTACCTTGTACCTCTTGGTAAAGAGGATGAGGTCCGTCTTGTCCGCGTTGATACTGAGTCCTACCTCTTCCGCCCACTCACGTATCTCCCTGAGTTTACGTTCCATTAAGGAGCTGAGGGTCGATGGACATACACCCGTAATAAGTATGCTTATGTCATCTGCATAAGCTGTTATCTTTGGGGCCTTCCTTTCAAATCTCTTGATGAGGTCGTCGACCACCAGATTCCACAGTAGTGGCGACAGGACTCCACCCTGAGGTGTGCCTCTGTGTGCCCCCTTTACCATGGAAGCAGTGCCCCACTCCGATTGCACCCGTCTGCAACTTAGGAGGTTTTTGATCCAGACGTTGATTGCAGGGTGTATGTTATTCGCTTCTAGGCGACTTGTTATTGCGGTTGTGGCCACGTTGTTGAATGCTCCTGAGATGTCCACAAATGCTCCCAAAGCATACTTTTTGTTGTGAAGGGCGCTCTCGATGGTGGCTACTAGCGAGTGTAGTGCCGTCTCCACTGATTTCCCTTTAGTGTAGGCGTGTTGGTTTGTTGACATCAGTCCCTCTACCTCATTCCTGATGTGCAAATCCAACAGCTTTTCTAGTGTTTTTAGTATAAAGGAGGTAAGGCTTATCGGTCTGTAATCCTTGGGACTCACGTGGCTGCACTTTCCTGCCTTAGGGAGGAAGATAACTCTCGAGGTTCTCCATTTGATGGGGATATAGCCCGTACTTAGGCATGCTGAGTATATTGCAAGGAGCCATGGGGTAATAACCTCTTTGGTCAACTGCATCATGGCTGGGAATATCCCATCCAGTCCTGGTGCTTTTATACCCGCGAAGGAGTCTATGGCCCAGTGGATTCTCTTAGTGGTTAACAGACCTATTGGAGGGTGCTGTTCCTCGGTTGCTAGGTCCTGATGCTCCTTGGCGTCAGTGACCTCGGTGCATCCAGGGAAGTGCGCCTCCATTAGTGCTGTTAGGGCTTCTTTGCTGCCCTCTGTCCACTGTCCGTTGTCTAGTTTTAGTTGGCTCTGTACTGTGGGCTGCTTTGAAAGCAGCTTCCGAAGCCTAGCGGTTTCGGGAAGTTTCTCCACGAGTTCCTTTGTGCCTTACGTATTTCCTTCTTGTAGCTTCTAAGTAGGATTTTATATTCCTCATTGACAATCTCCTCGTTCGCTTGTTTGGCGATCTTGAAGAATTCCTTGAGGTTGTTCCTTTGGAGAGAGAGATCTCGGTTCCACCAGAGTGGCTTGGACCTCCTCTTCGTTCTCGAGGGTTTGCACGATGCATGGTAGGCGTTCAGTAGCTCGTTGGATAGGGTCTTTAGGGACTTCTCTATATCCTCCGCGGATTTCACTGAGCCCAGATTCGCGAGCTTCGAAGTAACTGTCTTTATAAACTTTGCCCAGTTTATGTTCCGGGGGTTTCTATAGACTGTTGTCTTCGAAGGGTGTTTGAATTCGCACTTGAACTGAATGTACTTATGGTCTGAGAAGGATGGTCTATCGAGGACCCTCCAGCTAGATACCGTAGTACTGTTTCCCGTTGCAAGTGTTAGGTCTAGCACGTTGGATGAGGTCGGACCTACGAAGGTGTGCTCCTCCCCAACGTTTGCTATATATAGATTAGTTGCTAGTATAAAGTCTAAGAGTGACTCACCTCTGTCATTGATGTCGGTGCTTCCCCACACATTGTGGTGGGCATTGGCGTCCGTTCCGATGACGAGTTGATAGTTTTTGGTGCCGGCTTCTGTCACCAGGCTCCTGAGTTCGTCGGGTGGTGCGGGTCTGTCGTGAGCCATGTAGCAGGAAGCCACCAGAAGGCGCTTTTCCTCACTTTCCAGCATCACAACCGTCAGGTCATCCGTGCTGTAATGAGACATAAGGTAAGCATGGATTCCCTTTCGTACGAGTACGACGGTTCTGTTCCTGCTTACCGATATTGAGTAGAACAGGTTATGATTTGAGGACTTTAGTCCGGCCACTGAATTGCCTGTCGCAATCCAGGGCTCCTGGACTAGAGCTATGTCGGCGAGCCCTTGCTCCATGGCGATGAGGAGCTCCGCCGACGCTACCTTGCTTTTATGCAAGTTGAGCTGCAGCACACTCAGCATTGGTGGCTGGCTCACTTGCACCTGACGGGTTGACTACCAGCGTCAGGTCACCGTCTTCCTCTTCTTCGTCTTCAAGCGCAAGACCCTGGGCGGCCTCCACGATGGACTCGAGACCTAGGTCCTTTTCCACCTCGCCTGCCTGCAGGGTATGCGCGTCCTTGTCCTCAGGGTGGCGCTTTTTGAGGCGCAGGTAGACGCTACCCATGCCCCACGCCATCTTCCCGAACTTGGGGTATAGCAGATCCTCTGCTTCCTTGTTTATTTGGAGGATCACACACTGGCCCCCCTCGTTGGGTAGTGGGCTACCAATGTGTAGGATCCTCCAATCGGCCGTTGGCACGTCCGCGTTTTGCCGCTGAAGGAGCTTCAGCGCTCGGTCCCCCTGGATTGTGATGGGGAAGAGTACCTTCTACTTAGGCTCCCGGTCCACAACCTCCAGCTTGGCCCCCTCCCACATCGCCTCCAGTTGGCAGACCGTACGCGTCAGCCACCTTAGGGTTGGATCATCATTGCACTTCAGGATCTTAACCCCATTTAGCCACCCAGCACCATCGAACGTGGGCATTGGGGCCGCGGGGTCTTCCTCCATCTGTGCAAAGAGTGCGTCGACGAGACGCGCGTGCACCAGCTTCCACTGTGCCGCTGACATCTTGCCGTTTTCTTCGCTGCGGTCAATGAGTGCCACGATCAGATGTCGTTTGGTCACATCGCTGACCTTCGCTTTCGGCTTCGTTGGCTTCTTGGCCGCTTTCGGTGGAGGGGCTGCACTCTTGGGCCCGCGTTGCCGCTTGCTCGCTGGAGTGTCCTTAATGGCACTCTCAGTCGAGCGTTGCCTCTTGGTGGCCATCATCTCTTCCACCTTATTGGCATATTCGCCATTCGACGCCCTCATCTGTGGCATCTGAGCATAGTGTAGCCGACCCTCCTCTACTCTCTGCTCGGCCCAGGCTAGCTTGACCTTCTCCTCCTGGGAGATGTCTGCTTTGCCTTGCAGCCGGCTTTTTATGTTGAGGGCCGCTTTGTATTGCGCTTTGGCCTTCATCCCCTCCTTGGAACGCTTCGGCCCTTCCCTACGTAGGGAGCTGGTGCCTGGTTCCGGCGAGCGGAGAAGGCCCTCTTCATCCGTCCTGCTTAGAGAGAGCACGCTCTCAAGATCCGTGTCTGTATCGACTACGGCATCTGTGCGGCTCAACTTGCAGGCCACGGAGTGAGTTGTTTTTGTTGTTGTTATTGTGGCAGTAGCTTTACAACTGACCTGGCCTGCTCCCGCCAAGTCTGAGGTGTGACCGCTGGCGACACGCAGAGAGGACTGCTCCTCCCCGTGCCCGCCGGTGGTAGCAGTCACGCTTTCCACCGACGTTTGGGTTGACATCCCAACCCGTGCTTGCTCCTTCTTCGACTCCATAGTTGGCCCGAGGGTCCATACTGGTTAATATTTTTCGGGGGGACCACCCCCTAGCGTTTTAGGCCTGACCGCCAGGCACCTCTAGCCATGGCCCTGGTTCGGTTCCCCCGACTTTGAATCGGGAAGACGCCGGACCATAGCCTTAGCTAGACACTGCACTACCCCGGACAGAGCAAGCGACAGTGTATTACCCTTGTCCGGCGTAATGCAGTGTCCATTGCCCAGCCGGCACCCTCGTGGAGGGTTCAGCTAGAGGATTTTCGCCAGCCGAATTAGTCGTCAAATCGAAAACAATTTCTAAATGAACCGCCTTGAAGTTTTAGCACGAGCTCTGCTTGACTAGGGGTCTCAAACCAATTTTATAACTGAGGACTTAGCACAGAGCTTACAGATCCGTAGGGGGGAGTCGTGTATCAACTTGCTTGGTATTGGTGAGTCCAATTCACAAGTCAAGAAAAAGATACACACGGTGGTGAAGTCGCGAATTACCGGTAGTGAGTTTTCGGTTGATTTCTGGATTCTAAAGTCCATTTCGGGGTATCAGCCTGATCAATCACTTAACGTGAGTGACTGGAAAATCCCGAAGAACTTACCACTTGCAGACCCATATTTCTTCAAGCCACAGAAGATAGATATGTTGATAGGTGCAGAAACATTTTTCGAACTTTTATCTGTTGGTCAGATTCGACAAGGTCCTGACTATCCAACTCTGCAGAAAACGCTTCTCGGCTGGATTGTGTCGGGCAGATACACTCCAAAGGTGACTGCCACCCAAGAAGCTAGGAATTTTTGAGTTGAGAAGAGTCAGTGATCCACATCGACAATACATTACAAAAGTTTTCGTCACTGGAAGAAGTGCCGTCTTCTAAAAAGTCTTTATCTCCTGAACACAAGTTATGTGAAAAGCATTATAGAAGGACTACTCAGGTCGTGCCTTCAGGTCGGTTTGAAGTAAGACTGCCGTTCAAATCAGATCCCAGTATCTTAGGCAACTCCTTTGAAGTGGCTAAACGGAGGTTTTTATCGCTTGAAAAAAGATTGTCTCGTGACCCCGAGCTACAGAAAATGTACTTGGAGTTCATGGAAGAGTACCTCTCCTTGGGTCACATGTCTACCACAGACAACACAATCCCCAAAACTCCACATTATTTCATTCCACATCAGTGTGTGTTGAGGCCCCAAAGCACGTCGACCAAGCTCCACGTCGTTTTCGATGCGTCTTGTAAAACGTCCTCTCAGGTGGCCTTGAACGACATATTGATGGTCGGTCCTACGATACAGGATGAGCTGTATTCGACATTGCTCCGATTCAGACTACACTGGTACGCCTTGACAGCCGATGTCAAGAATATGTATCGCCAAGTCTGGGTCGCTGATGCGGATAGACAATTCCAGCTCATAGTGTGGAGAAGAGTCCCGTCTGAGTCCTTGAGAATATACCAGCTCAACACCGTAACATATGGGACTGGACCAGCCCCATTTTTGGCTATTCGGTGTTTGAAGAGGTTGAGTGAGTCTGCAAAACTCTCATTCCCTAAAGCTGCTGAAGTTAGCCATGAAATTTTAGAATAGTTTTTCTAAAAAAAGATACCGAAACAACTTGGGTGACTGCAATTTTGTATTTTAATACGACGAAAAAAAGGAGTGCGTGCGTTCGTTTTCATAGATTTTTCTCGACTTCCTTCATATATTAAAACAATTTCTTCTGTGCCTACCTTACCTACGGTGGCAAAGCGGGGCGAATTCGCCAAGAGCGAGAGAGCGAGCTTTTATTGCGCTCCCGCTTTGCCCTAGCCTAACTTACACTAGACTTCATGAAATACTATCCTAATAACAATTATTATTAGCCAAATGGCGCTACATAACTCTATCAATAGCTGTCGCATGGAGAGCATGCGAAGTGGAAGGTTGATTCTGATTGGGAGGAGGAGAAGAATTCTCTGGGGGTGATGGTAACGCTAGACTTTTATTCGCTACTGTGTACCTATGCAATAAGGTATGGTGTGAGCAGCCACACACTCGACACTTCTTAGCTTTGCATCGTACTACAGAGTGGCCTGGCTGCAGACAATTGATGCACAAGGATGCAGTTTTTGCGAATTCGAACCTTTGCATTACTGCCAGCCGACCAAATGGACTGCAATCTGTCAACAAATGGCCTTTCGCATTGCAGTAGCTGCATTGTCGATTTTTGGTATTCGCGGTGGAACACGCGAATGAGCTCCGATTATGCGGCTTGCTTGGCACAGCTTTCTGCTCCTGCTTTGGTTTGTCCGAATTTTCGGCCGAAAGATGCTGATGTCTGCGATTAAGCAACTTTTCACAGTCCGTCCAAAGTGGCAGTTTGTCATAATCGAGCTGTTCTTCCCATTTCTCTTTGGTCACCGGATCGACTCTGCTCAAGACGAGATGAATAATCATCGCATTCGAGATCTTTTTATCATCGCCTATCGACAACAACGAACCATATATTGATGAGGCGGTATCGATAAGGTTCCTTAAGGACGATGCTGATTGCTGGGTCATTTTGGGAAGACTAAATAGGGCATCAATGTGATTTTTAAAGATCAGACAATCATTATCGTAGACCCGTTTTAAGCTAGCGATTGCTTTCTCGTAGTTGGTCTCGGTTACTTGGAAAGCCCTAACTGTTCCCAACACTTCACCGGAGAGACACGAAAGCAAATGGTTGAACTTTTCGATAATTGGAATGCTTTGGTCATTGTGAACTAGAGTCTCAAATAAAACTATGAAGTTTTTAAAGTCCGAAAAGTTGCCGCTGAACTGCGTCAGAGCTAACTTCGGAAGGCGAGCACGAGTTGGGCCACCATAAGCTGGTACTGCCGGTATTGTCTCATCAGCTGTCTTTAATGCGCAAATGAGAGACATTAATTTTGGCTTTGTGACAATTGAGAGTTCTTCCAACTCGACTCCAAATTCATCGTCAATGTCTATATCTTCAATCTTCTCTTGAAGTTCGCGTGCCGTGTCAATGCTACGCATCAGCGTTTCGAGTCTGCACTCGAGCTCCGTCAATACCAGCGGAATATCCCCCGCTTCTAAACGGTCCGCTAATAAACGAATGCCTTTGACACGGCAACTGCGCTTTTTCTTCAGCTCTTCAAGGGCAATATTGTTTGCTTTTGAGGTCATATTGATTCTCAATACAAGCAACTGAAGGCGAAAGATCGTTTCTAATAATCGTATTTAATGCCGAGGCACTCAATGAAATAATGGGTAATTGTACCCAAACGAGGTGAAAAACCAATAAACCCGACAAATTTAGGGTAGAGCGTCGCTTGGCTGGCGCGTACACGAAAACCACACAAGAATAGCAACGAACAGCAATGGTGACAAGCGAAAACGAAAAATTTCACCGCTGTAGTTCTGAAGAATGGATGTTGTGTAAACGTATGCACCGACAACGATCGACGCTCAATTGATTTGCGAGGCACGACTTTGTCTTGTGCCCACATCCCATACACATTATGTTTATGTACAATTCATCCACCCCATCCACACAAGTAACAGGACCCCACTCAAGAATCAATAACTGTTTCTTCCCATACTCCAAGCTAGGGCCCCCCATAATATAAACAATGGACCCCATTGTTTCATCAACATTCATCAACTCTCGAGAAATCAACCACTCATGAGGACCAATCAAAGCTAGACATAAAACCAAGTAGTATCACATTCCTAGCTCCGTCATGTAATGCAACACCGATCGCCAGCAGTGGATGCCTTTCATCAAAGCCGACGCATCCCCAAATATCGATCCAGGCACGTACGCCACCGACACGAAGATGCAGCCGAGGAAAGCAACGCCCGAAGCCAGAGTCGGGAGTTCTAAGGCTCATGGAAACTAGCCAGCAGCAGAGAGATCAGTTCCGTTTGAGACAAGCAGACCCAAAGTCAAGTCGGGGAATTCATTTAAATCTTGTGACATAAAGATATTTAAGTTTGGAAAATAAAAGTCTTTTTTAAAAACTTAAAATCGAGTTGCGGATATTTAACTATATATGTATTAATATATATGCTCAACTCTAACTACAGCATTCAATCGAGCTCTACTATGTCCTACGTATGTGCCAAGAATTGAAAGCGAGGTGCAATTGTTTCAGCACAAGACAATAATTGCGAGTTTTTTAATCTTTTCGTCTTCACTCGAGCTTTCAATTTTTTGCACAAATACCTCTTGAGAAGATTGGAAATTTCAGGTGCTGTACTCTCCTCTTCTTATACTGGATGCTCCACTTGGATCTTCTTTGGTAGATGGTATATGTATATATCTCCTTTTGTATATAGCTGCAGACAGGGTATTGCACGACCGACGCGGTGATTATACCCGATACTCAAAATGAGTATTGGGGTATATTAGATTTGTGGTAAAAGTGGATGTGTGTAACGTCCAGAAGGAATCGTTTCCGACCCTATAAAGTATATATATTCTTGATCAGCATCAATAGCCGAGTCGATTGAGCCCTGTCTGTCTGTCCGTCCGTCCGTCTGTCCGTCTGTCCGTCCCCTTCAGCGCCTAATGCTCAAAGACTATAAGAGCTAGAGCAACGATGTTTTGGATCCAGACTTCTGTGATATGTCACTGCTCCAAAAATATTTCAAACCTTTGCCCCGCCCACTTCCGCCCCCACAAAGAGCGAAAATCTGTGGCATCCACAATTTCGACGATACGAGAAAACTAAAAACGCAGAATCGTAGAAGATGACTATATCTTCTAGAGTGCAAAATCTGAACCAGATCGTATGATCTGGATCAGATCAGATCATTTTCATAGCCAAAAGGAGCAAATCAATTTGCACTGGCTACGCAGCGCCCGACGTCACGCTCAGACTGATTTTCTGTCTCTCTCGCACGCACTCTTTGTCGTGTCGTTAAATATTAGCGGCGTCTGCCGGAGGAGAGCCATACTGACTTAGTATCGGGTATAACCGTAGAGTTGCGGTGTCCGCAGCAACTCACAACGTTCCCCCTCGTTTTTAGTTTTGTTTGTTGAATTTTTTGCACACACGTCGCGGTCAATTTGGTTATAATTGGTCATCAATTCCCAAGCGGTATGAAAATAAGCGAACAATTTTTTCGGATCAGCGAATCGTTTACTAGACTTACCAATGCTAGATCACGATTCAGCGAAACATATTAAATGGTTTTCTGATTCTATAAATGAGTCAATACATTTAATTAAATTAAAGTCACATTTAACAGAAGAAGTTGATGTGATTTTCGCACACTTTGTGTTGAAAAAATTTAACAAAGATACCTTACAATTATATGAAAGTCATATAAAAAGGACAAAAGAGATCCAAGCATTGCCAGATGTAATGGAATTTTTAGAACAACGGTACGCTTCTCTTTACACGTCGCAGGATAAATAGTGGAAACCGTTGAAAAAAGTAGTGCAATATGGTAAAATAAAAGAAAATTGCCCGTTATGTAAAATGGCAGGACATACCATAATTCACTGCTATAAGTTTAAGGGAATGAGTGCGATAGATAGAGGACAGTTTATTAAAAAACAGCGCCTTTGCACAAAATGCTGTAGGCATGATATGTATAAGAAATGCTTTTCTGAAATTTTATGTGGGATTTGTAAAAAACCTCATCATACGATGCTCCATATTCCCTACGAAAAGAGGGAAAATGTTAACACTTGCTTGACAAAAGAACAAGCGTTCTTAGCCACAGCACTTATAAAAGTAAGGGCAAGGAATGGTGGCTATCAAAACCTTAGAGCTCTCATTGATTGTGGGTCGCAATGTACCATAATTTCAGAAGAAGCTGAGCAAATATTAAACTTAGTACGAAAAAGAGCGAACACCGAGGTAAGTGGAGTGTCATCTACAGACTCTTGCACTTCAAAGTACAAAATTACTTTATCAGTAAAAACTCGTGATTATAATAAAGGTCCTCTAATATTGAAGCAATTATTCTTCCGAAACTGATGAAAGATTTACCATTAAAGTCTTTCAATATTGATAAAACTAACTGGCAAGATTATGTGTTGGCAGACCCTAACTTTAACGAGGGGGAACGTTGTGAGTTGCTGCGGACACCGCAACTCTACGGTTATACCCGATACTAAGTCAGTATGGCTCTCCTCCGGCAGACGCCGCTAATATTTAACGACACGACAAAGAGTGCGTGCGAGAGAGACAGAAAATCAGTCTGAGCGTGACGTCGGGCGCTGCGTAGCCACTGCAAATTGATTTGTTCCTTTTGGCTAAAAAAATGGTCTGATCTGATCCAGCTTCAGCAATCTAATAGATATGGTCATTATCTATGATTCTGCGTTTTTAGTTTTCTCAAATCTGCAATATTGTGGATGCAACAGATTTTCGTCCTTTGTGGGGGCGGATGGGGGTGGGGCGAAATTCTGAGATATACGTTTTATAGTGACATCTTAAAGGAGTGTGTGCACCAAATTTGGTTACTCTAGCCTTAATAGTCTCTGAGATTTGTGGTTGCCTCAGATTTTCGTCCTTTGCGGTGGCGGAAGGGGGTGTGGCGAAATTTGGACAGGAAACGGTCAAGGTCCGATATCACAGGAGTGTGGATACCAAATTTGGTTGCTCTGGCTTTTAT